>NT_176796.1:2407773-2493373 GCF_000188095.3 Bombus impatiens | reverse complement strand
ACGGAGGCGGTCGTTGAACATGGCCGTCGTCGAGCCGCCTCATCCTTTCGAGGCACCGAAGCTGTAACGGGAAAGTTACGAGAATCCTTCTTTCGTCGCCTTTTTTAAGAATACGGTACCTTACCGATATTTACGATATTGTAAATATCTTTGAGAAGTATACACTATCGTCGATATCGTAAATGTCGCAAATTTTATTAATATCGTAAATTTGATTAATTTGTACGTAAATGTCAATATATCGTTTATCGGATATGGTCGAAATTGAAAACGAATATTCATCAAGTAAGCGAGGGAGATAATGATAATGATATTGATCGAGTGCGTGGGGAGTTCGATACTTTAAAATCAACATGAGAAGGACACTTAGGTTTTGGATCGGTACGTGCTATGTACACTCGTCGCTATTCTTGGAAAATGTAAGGCGTAAAATGACCGAAGAAAGTCAGTGTACAACGAATAATGGCACAGCATATTTGGACACGTACTAAGAATGGTAGTTGCAGCGTTAACGACGAGAAATCCTTGGTCGTAATTATTTTATTTTTCATTTGTTGAAGTTGAGAGGGTTGAATGCAAGAAAAGCACGTTGAAAGAGATCTCCCCTTTTCAGATAGATCGAGCAAGATCTTAGGGTTGTTACTCGGTTGTTAATTGTTACTTGGAAGTTAATTAAAAGGCAAGAATGATGTTGATTTGGAAACGGTTAAACACAACCATGGTAGCATAGAAATGTATAAAAGCGTAAGATAGGGTTATTATAGTAGTAGTATTAATGGAAATAGATTACGCATATAAATTAGCAAAAGTCACTTCAGAAACATATTGCAACTTTGACTCACCCTATACGTTATCTACTTTTCCAAATGAGTTTCTAAATAGAAATAGCCCAAATAGAGAAAATAAAAATCGAAGAATATATCTGTTGGTAGATCTTCCCTCGGCTGCGCAATCGTAGATGCTAAGCGATTTCTCTAGTCTATGTACAATGCATTTTACAATCTCCTTATCCTGTTTAATCCAAAAAGTCTAAATACATCGTGGAAACAGGATTTACTCGGCTGATTCAGTACTCCGCAAACGGTTCAACGTCCCTCAAAGTTGTTTTCGTACTCTCGACTTTATAATTTCAGCTCCCTGCATAATATTTGCCATGATACCGAGCAATCGCTGCAACAAGCTGGCGCGAGTCGACTTTCTACTCCCTTTTACTTTGATAGAAGCATTTCTATCCAAGCAAAGTTCTACACCACGCTGAGCGCGTTAATAATAACTGGTGGCACTTTAACAACCGCTGTTTCACTTAATAATACACTTCGGACGCTTGGAACGAGAACCTCCGAGTAAATACTTAAAAGTGGCGAAGCTTCAAGCATTGTCAAACACGTAAAGAAAGCCACGGTACCTCGAGTCCTTCATGCAGACGAGCAAGATGCGGAGGACGCCAAAATCCGTTGTCGCTCTCACCTGAAACATAAAACAACCATTAGAGAAAATTCTGGCCTAAACTTAGCCGGTGAAACTTCGGTTTATTAGAGTTTCATATTCGTGTCAATCAGGATCATCGTTGTGTGAAATATTCAATGGAATGGAACGCTTAAAAGAAATTTTCGGAGGAACGTCAATGATCTCACGTTTGATCTTTTTAGCGCTGGATACTCCTGACATGTCAGGTGCGAATAATTGAGATATAATTTACTACGAACAACCACTTTCTTCCACTTTTGAATCAATATTATCCAAATAATGTTTATGTTACACAGCTCCCAAACAATTCGTAGAATTAACAGCCCGTTTCTTATACTATAACCGATGACGTTACAATGGCGTCACGTAAATATTAGCGTACAATCGTATAGCGTATAGTAAACAGAGTACAGTCTATAATTAGGTATTAATGAATATTAGCGTATAGTAACAGCGTACATTTACGAAAGTATCATTTTCCGACTAACAACGTAAGATTAAAATACCCGAATTTACGGAATTTGTCTATAATGCCATAAAAACCATATTCTATCAGTTTCTGATATATCGTAAATATCGTAACAGGCATAGCAATCGATTTGATCCGTATCCCCCGGATTCTCACGAAATTTTCCACGCCCCCTCGTTCTGCACGGCTACGCAAGAACAAAAACTCGACTCTGGACCTTCCGGAAGGTCGCGCAAAAAACGTTCCCTGAAACATTCAATCCGTCTATTCATTTCTAACAAGCGAGATTTCCGACGTTACATCAAAGGGCTTCTTCTCGTTTCTAGACTCATCCTTCCTATAATTCGTTCTCCGCTGGAGGGTCGAGTCGGATCGAGAATCGCCGTTGCCTGGCAATTAGCAACTCCGTGCGCAACATCCGTGATCATTCGTCGACATTACAATTACTCACTCTAGTTGTAGCGGGCCACGTCGAGCAGACACCAGTCTTTACGCGTTTTATTCACGCTCTCATACGCGGGAATTCTCGACTCGATCGCGTCGGTCTCGCTAGGTACGCCATGCTTATTACCGCAATACCGTGACGCTGTTGAACTACATTTTCTATGTACTCCCTCGACTGATTCCTTTACTCCACTTTTTTCCTGCTTCTACTCTCTGCGTCGATGGTCGAATGAAAAAAAAAAAAAGAAAGAAAGAGATCGATATCGCGGCGGAACGATGAATCTTCGCGATGAGAAATTCCTTCTGAGAAAGTGGATTTTACGAGATTTCTGTCTCTTCAATTCGTAAAAAAAAAAAAGAATGTTCTTTACGTCGTTGGGTAGATTGTTCTTTACGCAGTCGAGCCTACGAACTTTATCCGGCGTTGCGTAATTCTGAAAAACGCGATACTTCTTCTTTTGAGAATTGTCCTTGCAACGATCTTCGTGCTTTTCATTTACTTTCATTTTTACCTTCATATCTTACTACGTATTTTATTATTTAGTATTCTGGGTTATTTATGGTATTTTTCGTTGATAACAATCAAGTAGCAGAGGAATTTACAAAATTGCACGGCAATTAAGGAAATGATTTTAACGAGCTGCCTTCCACTCCGAGTTCTTTAATCCTGCAATATTAATATGCACGCTATAGAAGAGCGATTTTATAATTCGAATGTAGTACATTTTAACGTAGATAATTGGAAGCATAGTTTAGTGAAAAATAGGTCAATGGAATGTTACGATACGGGCGTACAGTGTTTTACAGTATTATCGCGATAAATCTTCTTATATAGTTTCACTGCCTACGTTTCTTCTAAACTGCGTTCAAACTATACACCTTAAGAAAAAAATATATATATATATATACTCTTGGAAAATCAAAATAAAAAATAAATCAAATTGACTTTATCGCCTTATCATGGCATAAATCAATTACTCGAATAGCTTTTATCCAAACACCGATTCCAATCATCGAAAATACTCAATTGAAAAAAAAATCATTATCACGCGTCTTCGAAAATCCATAATTATCCCAAATACCATGGAACCGTTCCAACTTCCATTTCCTTCAAAATTCCAACGTCAAACTCAGTGACACGATTGCTTGATTCTCGAGTGGAATGAGCGGATCGACAACCACGAAAGACAACCACAAAGGGAATTGAAAATAATCACAGAAATAGCGATGGTCTGAGCGCCATCCGCAACAGACGATGCCGATGCATCGCGTGTACGCGCTCCATGTTGGTGGTCCCCGAAGAATCTGCATCATGTCCAATGACATTCCTCGAATCACCAAAGAACAAGCTGGCCAGCATGAAGAATCGAGCGCGAACGACCTCGTGGCCGAAATGTGACTCACGTGTCTCGACGGCGCGTTGATTTACGATGGCCCTTTGTTTCGAATTAATGGACAGACCAATGGAGGCGCGATTTGCAATCCGCGGACTTCGTACGTGTAACGTTCGCCGAGAACTTATCGCGCACTTTCTGCAAATCTATCTCCCACGAATCGCAGAAGCTATCTACGACTAACTGAACCTCTCCTGCAATGTGCATCGATGTGAAAGATGCCGATGGAGGTGGAAGCACAACTTTTTCTTATGGAACAGAATTTCGATCTTCTTTTCTTTCTTCTTTTTGCTTATTAAAAGAAGGATCGTATCGAATAAAAATGTTAAGCGCGTAAGCACAAAGGGAATCGTTGGAACGGAGTGTCGTAAGGTACGGTCTGAGCGATCGAGAAACGTCGAAGAGTAAACGAGATGGTTTCCGGTAATTAAGTTGCTTAAATCGTTCATGGGAAATCAGTTGGAGATGTTCGAACTGGGACGAATATATAAAGAACGTATGGAACGGTTCGTACTCGTATACATTAGAGGAAAATGCTTAAGAACCGTTTTAGAAACGCTTTAGAAAGAACGGTTTGGTAGCAGTTTATCGTCTCATCTACCTTTTTTGCGACGTGGATGAGTCTTGAATAGAAATTCATATGAAAATTTTGCTAGTCTCTACGGAACGGCTATGATAATGGGAGATATAAATGTGAATAGAGCGAATATTAGTATGAATTTCGAGGTGAATATTACTGCATGTGTGCGAGCATGGTTGCAGAAGATCCGTTTATAACCTTGACACCGGTGAAAACTTACACGTGAGATACGAATGCAAGGCCACGTGACATGATCGACGATTTTCCAGGTACATTTGTATGCATCGTGCACTCTATCTAATTGCAATCGGGAATCGAAAATGTGGTAGAAGCATGAGGCAGAGAACATTAAAGTATTACGAAGCTCTCATCTAAAGTTGCTTTTACCAACTATTGAGACGTCGGGATTGAAAATAACTGATATAATAAAAAAAAAAAAAAACAGGATAAAATATCAAATTATCGAAGATCCGCTAAATCGACAACGAATGAAAAAGAAACGACGAGAAAGAAAGGGAAGGAAGAAACTACTCCGATTCTTCGAAACTGAACTTCTTCCCTGATAGATGCGATTAATCTTGCAATGTGTTTGCACGCGTTCCGATCCTCGCTGTTGGTCACCGATTACTCGATCAATTAACTCTGCAGGCCAACGATACGCTCGACAATTGCGAGCGAAGAAGACGTCGTCTCTGCCCAATCGGGTCGCCTTAATTTCGTGGCAACTTAACGCTTGGTAGCCTAATGAGGCTCGTTTAACGTGGCCCAGGCGAAACATATCCCATGATCGATGTTATAAATAACGATTTAGCGGAGATGAGGCGCGTCCTCAAACCGACGTACGTCACTTTTAATTAGCATCCGTTGCGTAACGTTTCAATTAAGCGGCGCTTTCCTAACAGCATCGTCTTTTCTTCTTTCTCGCGTACATAATGGGATGTCGCAAATGACGTTTGTCGGCCACCAACGCACAAGAATAGCGAAGAAATAGTAAATCAACGGGCCGTTAACGAGAATGGAGAACGTTGGAATCGGCTTCCATTGCCGGAGGATCAACGACCGTGTATACCTGTGTATAATTCCGTCGACCAAGGAAGTTCCGCACGGCGTAACGATCATGTAACAGCCGATTATTTCACGGGGCAGTCGAGCAAAGACCGGCGAATTAATTGTTACGCGAGTACCACCAACTTCGCGTCCCGTTCTCCTGCCAACATTTGCATACACCTGTATAATCGTTATCCGAACCTTTAGTGCTGCAAGATTTTTTTTATAGACGAAACTCGTTCCCTTTTTTAAATGCACCTTTACATTGAGGAGATCAAGGGGTTTTCCGTGTTGCGAAAATAAATCGGGGTAATGGGAAACCTTCGTTAGCCTTTTTCTTCTTTTGAGGATATCGTTTTTCTGTTTTTATAATATATGAATCGACTAGAAGGCATCATTGACCGATTTTACACATCGAAACATGTAGAAAAATAACGATATTACAAATATCATTCTTCGAAGATCTACTTTGAAATTTATTATTATTCGTGTGTGTTATTTTCTTGAAAGATATATCTATGCAAATAGACTATTTCCTTTCTGAGACTTTCGACGCCGATCATGTATTTGGGTAATGAAACGAAGAAAAGACGAAGTTGATTAACTTGACTCCTGAGGGATTCGTATTATACGATCTTTCTTCGTATACGAGCCATATATTTGTTTCTACGGAAAAATGAAAATCGCTGGTAGTGGGGAAATTTCAAGTACGGCTGTGTGAGTAATTTAAATTCAATGCACACAGACGGAATTAGATTTCAACGCGGCATTTCATTACAGCTACTTCGTCGCAACGACAAAGCATAAAACCTTCCGTCGCTCGAATAGACCTACCTATTAACTTTATGACGCGATTGCGGTTAATTTGAAACGGCAAATTTCAATTTATTTAGAATTGTAGGTTGTACCATTTTCTCCCTTAATTGCTGATTCTATTTTTTCCTTCGGTGCGTGGAAACGATCAAACGTGTACAAATATTCATAAGCACGTTCCGTTCGTTCTGAAATTGCAAGAGAACTTCTCGCGCGTGACTTTTGCGTCGTCGCTCTAATTCAAACTGGTCTCGCCAGTTCATTTTAAGCCGCGTGTGCTCTGACAATTGTCATCGATCAAAAGTGAAAATATTAGCGCGTACATGCATATTAATCCCATAGTGGACACGACAAAAAGCAATGCATTAAATAGAGTGATCATTCCTTTGTTCCGGCAAGCTCTTACCCAAAACGTGGACAATCAAGCGTTTAGTTCGAGTCTGAATCTTAATGAATTTCATCGATCTAAGTTTTTCCTACAATGTTACGCTCCAACGGCTTAAAAGTTTCATAATAAATCTGGAAAATTTAGAAACGAATCGCTAGGAGGCAACGTATCTTCCAGCGGAGAAAGAAGAAAATTCCATAGAATTTTCCCTCGCCTAAGTGGAACAGTCGGACTTTTATCGATCTGATTCAAATCCAACCACGAAGACCACCACGAGGAAGGCGCACGAGTGTTTCTTCTTTCGAGAAGAACTAAAAACTCTTCGTTACACTCTCATACCACGAGTCAACGAGTCGGTCCATGGTTTTCCGATCAATCGCTATTTCGAGATGCCTTGAAATTGAATCTAACAGGCGAGAAGAAAGCCAGGCGTCACTTTGCAAGAAGAACAACGATCGTAAATTGCTCTCGATAAACGATTAACGACAATCAGCGAGTCAAGGTGGCCAAGCACATTGTAGCAATCACATTGACTTCGTAGCAGATGTTATCCGATTAAACCAAAAAAAGGTATGACCCATGAAATTTCAAGTACGACCTCGTGCGATAGTCACGAGAGCGACCACGCGCTATGCGAATTCCACCAATGCGTCAGAAAGTCAAACCGATTACACCAATTACAGCAGCCTGGCCGATCACCAAAAACCATGTGTAATAGGCTGAATAAATAACAAAGTAAAATTTTGAAAAAAAGAGAAAAGTAAAAGATCCATACTGTTTATCCGAAGATCTCGCAAGATTCCATCTCGATCTTCGTTCAACTAACTCCAAACACTTTCAAACAGCTCTCACTTTACGAACGTTCCATCCAAATCCACTTTATTCCCACTTCAACCTCTCCAAACAACTTCAAACATTTCCAAACCTCTTAAAAGTTCCACTTGACGATGACATTGACGATGATCCAACAGGATCGTGAAACTAGTCTCTCAAACTAGCCGCGACTTATGTCACCATAGCTGTCTGTGCTTTTACTTTAATTTTTTAATCGTGTCACCCGAGCTGAAGAAAGCCAGATGGAGGCATATCGCGGGTAGAAGACGCGTCTTACCTGGCTACCAGGTGGACAGCGAATCGGAGCCGCCGGGCAGGGTACATTTACGAGGGTGCAAGCCTCAAGGAAGCGTCGGTAATCGGCATCGACGTGCCGCGGCGTCGGTCCGCGTCTTCGCGTGAGCACGAACGCGTCCTTACTGCCGCGGGGTTGGCCGGCTAAGCGGTTCGTCGAGGAAGCGAGGGTACGAGTTGGTCACTCGGGAGGCGCTGGCGCGATGACCAGGCGTCGAGGGAACTTGATCGGCTATCAAGTGACTCGAACATCCAAAATTTAACTGGATAGCACGGTGAGAGATTAAATTAATTTTTGTTACATGCAAAAAGAGAGGCTTCGTGGTTGAGGTTCTTGGAATTAAGTTGTAATTTTACGAGTAGACTGCGGATTTTCACGCGTTTCTGAGAAATTTAAAGGTGCAACGATACATGGAATGCACATAATATGTAAATGTATATCAAATGGATGGAGCAAGTATCTGTTAGGTCGTCCGAGAAGTTTCTTTCGTTTTATAAGCAAATAATGGATGCACGACATTTTTCGTTTTATGTTGTTTTATCGAATTACGTATGATCTATCAAAATGAAGATCACAACGTTCGACAGATTAGGTTTCGTGTTTGTATAAAGATGCGTCTGTAAAAGAAAGATACTTTTCCGACAACCTGATACTTAGGTTCCGTTTCTTTAATCGTATCGGCACAAGAATATGAATTTGCATAAACATTCGCAGTCTATTCATGAGGATGAAATTTCGATACCTTTCGTATGGTTCTTCAGTGCCGTACACGACAGTGTAGTGTTATAAACGCAGTTGCGTTTGACTTTGGATGAACGATGCAAGAAGAATGTAAGTTCGTAATGAAATTAAGGAAATACATCTGTATAGTATTGTCGTGTTATTCGACAACGTATATCCTTTGTTTTCTCAATAACGTTTTGCTCCTTATACTTTACTACGGTGATGAATGAATGGTTGTAAGAATAATTGGCTGGTAATCGGTGGATCTTAGCATTTCGATACAGATATCTGTCCGTCGAGTAAAGTCCTTATCTACTTTGAATCACTTCACTCGATCAAGTGTGCTCTACCTTTAGGATTGCAGAGGAGGTGAACGTATTACGTATACTAATTTTAGCTTCTCGTAGGATTGTAAGAGGTTTGTTAAATGTATCGGTTAAAAGTATCAATGGTTCCTCGATCGTAGACAATAAAAGCAGCGTTCAAGCGTTCTTCCTGTTGAATAAAAGAAAAAATATACTTGAAGCTGTGTAGAGCGAAAGAAAAACGATAGGAAGGAGGATTGTTTCGAATTTTCTTACGTAATATCGATCGTCGAACAAACCGTAGTCTCTCCACCCACGCGCTGGATCGCGTACACCGCGAAAAGTGTTACAACACTTGTGCAGAATCGAATATATTGGCGAGGAACGCGTTATACGAGAGTATTCTATAACACGGCGAGGCAGGCGAGGCCGTTCATTCATTCATTTGGTCGAGCTAGGTCTGCTGGATCCAAATTATTGGAACATTAGCATGATTGAAGTAAGTTGGGCTCGGCCGGATCGCGTGATCGATTTTGTGCATGCGTCTTCTGCGACGCTTGAAAATCCGCGGTTGCGTCAAATTAACGCCGCTGGAATTTACATCGAGATCAGATTTATCAAATCCGTTCGAAGTAGAAATTGATATTATAACGACGACAAATAAAAACTCGAGTCTTGTCTATGTACAATGAACATTTAAATAAGAGTATTTAACGCGAATAGAACTATAAACGTAAAACGAAACGATATTATAAAAGAAATTCGATCGGTTTCGTTTTAAACATATTTTATTCGACTGTATATTTACAGTGTACATAATCATCGTCGCCACGTTACATACGGTACATCCGATTTCGAGTTAAATGGGTAACTGTTTACTACAGGATGTAATTCCGTGCAAGATTCAAAGCGATCAGTCCGTTTCAATGAAATCTCAGTCCATATCTGTACGCCTCGATCGTTGGCGTTAAAATGCATAGTTAGCATTTTTATCCTTCGAAGGCTATCTTAGTCTTCCGGTCTTTTTCCTTATCAAAGTCCGAGGAATGCAACGAGGTAGTTGAGAAAATTCGAGATATCTCGTTATTCTTCCGACTGTTTTCCTATCGCGAAATGAATCCAAGCGAAAGGTACGCGCTGCTGCAAGCAACGCGCGAACAACGGCGCAATCCTGAACAAGCGAGTCTTTGCTTTTTCGCCGACTCTTGCATCGGTACGTTCGTGTTGCAAAACCTTTGGCTTTTTTTATTTGATAACGTTTTATTGATTTGTTTACAGCTTTAAGTGGAAGCAGATGAAGAGGTTGAATTAGATAACTCCTTGTTTATTGTGCAGCGTATCGATAAAAATTACATCAGACGTTCTTATTCAAAAGAATTATTTGGCAAACTTAAATCGATCAGATCTTTTATCCAGCTTTCTAATAATTATAATCTTACGAATATTCGAAGCACTGCATTTTTTTTTCTTTTTTCTTTTTAAATATTCTTTCTATAATAACGATATTCGTTGGTTGCCTTCGTAAAGGGATGTTTCACTTGAGAAAAAATTGAAACCGACGGAAATATACTTGGCGACGTGTTCTCGATCGATATTTTCCATTGCTCTTTGAATATTCAGAACTTAAGCACCGATATACCGGTGACTCATGCACCCTCCTTAATTAATAGTCGTTAACTCAAAACGCGTTGCGTTTAACGAGTCACGATAAAAATCAATCGGCTTCACAGAACGCGCGAATTTTCGTTTGAATTTCATCGCCTCTGAAGCTTCTGCATAGGTGACCAGCCTAAAAATATGCAATCTTTGCGAGACTTATTTTTCATCTTGCTGTATCCTTACGTGTGTATAATAGATGATTAGATCTGCACGTAGATTTGCAACGTTTTAACGTGTCGTTCGCGACACGATAGTTACTCCTAATTAATATTTTTTGAATGCACATCTTCGATCACTGCGTTATTGCACGTAACTTTCTATTTCATGCACGATAAATTTGTTGCATAAATATTTCGCAAATCGAAAATTAGGGAAAAACATTGCTTCGCAATTGATCGTAACATTCGTGTTTTCCAACTGAACACAATATATTACTTCGATAAAATTCGTGAACCGCAAGACTAGCAATTTTACTTAACTCTTTCACTGGGAAAAATTATTAACATATACAATCATTATTATAGTGGCCGTTAAATGTTTCTTCATAAAGCCACTTCGATTAGAATCTCCTTTCTTCGTGGTAGTTATAGTCGGGATAACGATCAGTTTATCGATATCCATAATAATTTACGAAAGTACGATTTAAGGAAAGTACGGTTTCGAAGAAATTCTTTTCATTGGCATTAGAATGCTAAAAACTTGTAGAGCGAGTAGAAGTTTACGTCGTTTCTCTTCTCATTTGTTGAACTATTTTTTTTTCTAGCTTTTATCCTTATACCTTTTCTTCTCTTTTTTTCTTTTTTTTTTTTTTCTTTTTTAAGTGGTCGGTTGTAATTCGACCAAAGTACAGCGAGCTTGGATTAACATCGAAATCGTGTAACGATCCAGTTTACTTTAATTATATGACTGCACTATTGTAATCGTTATCTTCTCGCAGAGATTTTAGGCATTTAAAATAAACGTGCAACGATACATACAACAAAAAGTAGATAATTCTACTGATACTATGAAGTATTATGTTACGCGAAATATTAAAGAAGTACTAAACATAGTAGCTTCTTAACTTTGGTACCGTAATTACTCTGTAACACAGACGATAATCTCTGCGCGAAACGAACCTTTATTACGAAAACGTTTCCCTCGCGATTTTTACGAATCCGTCCTGCGTGAACGCGGCCCAACGAAGTTCATAAAACGTTTCACGAATACATTTTATAAGAATTAAAACGATCACAATGTTACGCATTAACGCTGTGAAATACTACCGTCGTTACAGTGTTTGTCGTATCAAATGAATTTTAAAGGACCTCGTCTTGCAACGCGAAATATCCGCGTCATGTAGCTCTAATGATTGGAAGTATGTAGTATGCACTAATGTACCGCACTATGGATACATAGTTCCGACATTTTGATAACGAATTTTTGTTAAATATTGTCTCGTTTGAATACACGTGAACGCAATTCGTTCTATAATATTTAATCACAGTAACAAGAATAAAAGTTTAGACATCTAATTTAGTCGGGCTACGTTTTCGATTTCGATCGATCTATACAAAACTGTAGAGAATCAAAGGAGAAAAAGTAAGTGACAGTATCCATTGCATCGTCATTCGTAAAGCATTTCAATATCGAATTTACTTAGGAGAAGAAACAAAAAAAAAAGGAAAAGAAACCTATTTGATTTTTAACTAGTTTGAACTAAACTATACACGTACATAACTACAAAATAATTGGCTAATATAGCTGTTAAACAATAGCGTGTTCAGCAATGTTGCGTGATTGCAATATTATGAAATTGGACTTTTATTCACTAGACAGAAATATTGCTGTATTACCGTTACCTATACAAATTAAATAAATATAATTCTATATCTGCAGTGCTATATAGAATGTTTTATCCTAAGCTACTGTTCTTGGTACAGCCTTAGTTTCACGTAGTTACAAAAAATAATGCTCTGTTATCTTTAAAGGAACTCCCTGCTGAAATAGTAATAATTTGTTTGAAATATTTGCTGGAATACTTTACACTTTTGATCCCGTCTTATCGTAACTCCTTTGAAATCTCTTATGATCTTTCCTATATTTCTCGATCGTTAAATCTGCATTATCCGTGCTCGATAAGCTTAACGCGACAGGGTCTAAACTCGCTGCAAGTTTTAAATAAGTTTCCTCCATTTCTTTAGTGATCTTTACTTCGTAATCAAAATCCAGAGGATTTGCTTTCTTCGAAATTTTAGGCAAAACTTTGTCCTCTTCCATTGGAACATCGAAAGATATTAAATCTTTCTCCTTTTCTATAACAGAGTTATTTACAGCCAATGAAAAATTATTTACATCATTATTTAAATTTCCTTCTTCAAACTCTTGGACGTTCATCACTAAATCCTTGCATTTGTTTTCCAGTGAATTCTCATATAGTTCTCGATTGTTTTCGATCGATTTGCACTTCGTGTGTGACTTGTCTAAATATGTTAACGAAAGACTTTTGTCCATTATATTTTCATTAGGCTTTAACTCCGTGTAATTTGACCCAGAATTATCCATGTGAACCGAGGATTGAACCCATTCAGCTACTCTTTGCAGTTGGTTATTGTCATGTAACAACATAGGAGTACTTTCTTCGCTACTGGTTGAAATTGTTCTTTCAGATCCAGACCGAGACAATTTCTTCGAATGAACTAAAGCGGTATTTGGTTTATTATTTCCACTAGTGTATAATACAGTTTTATAATGTCCAGCATTATCTAAGAGAATATTCTTCGATCCAGGTGTTACCCTTACGAGACAATTCCTTGGACCAGTTATTCTGTTCTGAGTATTAGATTTCAAATTACTAACATTATGCAAACGCAGTCCAGTTAATTGAGCGACATCACTAGAGCTACTGGAAGGATCGGAAGTTGAAATTACAATACTATCGCTACTAAAACTTGGGCTGGTGGCTACTTCCACTTGTCCAGAATCATTTTGTTGTGTAACGCTATCAATATTCTTGACTTCTATTAAAGTTAATTGTGTCGGATGATGAGTTTCTTGAGCTGATCTATCATTTTTCCAGATCCTGTCGTTAATTATATCGATCTCCATGTCACTGTTAACTTTGTCCTTACTTTCTTTCGTTTTATTCTGTGACTTTAATTTCGTCCACTCGTTTTTCCATAATCTATCATTAATAATATCAATCTGACTCGGTTCTTTTCTGTCAAAGTAGTTTTTATAATTTTCAGGAACTATGTGACTACAATTAGAAGATTCCTTGTCTAATTTATTCCAAGAATACGAACTGAATTTGCCATCGATTTGTAACTCACACTTTTTATTCAGTTTCGTTTGCTTTCCTTTATCAATATTTATTTTACCATTAACGCATGTATCGCCTGTTTTGTGAGTTATCATCTGTTTAA
Source organism: Bombus impatiens (assembly GCF_000188095.3). Taxonomy (NCBI): domain Eukaryota; kingdom Metazoa; phylum Arthropoda; class Insecta; order Hymenoptera; family Apidae; genus Bombus; species Bombus impatiens. Next base: position 2,479,551 of record NT_176796.1, on the reverse strand, counting down.
TCGTGTTCTCGTTCTGATTTTGAAATACACTTTGGTGTTGCGGATCGCTACGGCGTATTGAATTTTTCTTATTAAAATTAACTTTCATATTAACATTTACACGACCATCTTCCTTTAAACCGTCTATAATTTTAGCATTCCTACTTAAAAATTTGTCTCTTGTGGATAGCTGTTGGTGATTACTAATCTTTGTACAATTGTTCTGATAGTGTACTTTACTGCTAACGCTTTCATTTCCTTCGTGGTAAACTACATGCACCAAAGAGTTTTGACTGCCTTTGTTTTGGCAACTTTTGTCGATATTTTTCAAATTATCAGAGTGTTCCTCTATATTTTGTGCATAGTTCATTGTACATTCATTACAAGAAAAAACATTTGGCATATTAGTTTGTGTTTCAGCATCAACCATTAAAATACTTCTGTGACAAGTACATGTGTCACAATGTTTGCCAAATACTCTTTCTTTCTCTCGATCTTCTAAAACTTTTGCCATTATTGCTGCAGAGACGACATCCACTGGTGGCTTGGATTCATCTGTATCATCATCGCTATTGTTTTCAACTACAGGCTTAGTTACATTATATACCATTGCTGTTGGGGGAAACGTTGAAATCGGTACTGTAATACTTTTCATGTCAGCAGGTGCAGTATCATTGGAATGTTTCTTTTGTGCAATATATGTCCTAACTTTGGCTTGTACCTCGGAGGGCAGCTGAAATAAATTGATTTTTAAGTATTTTTTTCATATTTGAAATTAACTATTTCACAGTGTAATAAGTATAACTTACAGAATCATATTTTTGTCCGACAAAATTAGAAGGTTTACACTGAAGAAGTTGTATTGCCAAATTTACATCATTCCGATATTTTTCCTAAAATAAGATATTATTTACAGCACCTTTATTTGTAATACATTCTAAAGGAACCATCAAAATTTTGTACTTAAAACATACATTATCTTGGGTTAGACGATGTATTGTGTAATTTGCATCGGCTAATCTATGAGATAAAGTTGCAATATCCTTAGTAAATGCACTTTTCTCTGTTTCACATTTATCTACAATCCTTAATAATTTATCCTCAAGATTTTGATTTACTTTCTGAACACGTTTGTGAGCTTCGTGTAATCTTGAATACTTCTCTTGCCAAATTAAAAGTTCCTCCTTCATGGAAGCTAGTTCTCCATTTGGAAACTTATCAGCTTCGTTTAGGAATTGTGTCTCCATTGTTACAATGTGATTATCTTTTTCCATTAAACGTTGGCGCAAATTTTCTATTTCTACATGTAAGTGCATTTCTCCATGTTGCTGATCATTTTGATCGCAGCTCACACATTTGCACCCACATTCCTGAAATGGATAATTGGCAAAAATAATGTTCACATATGGTACTTAATAATACTATTATAAAAAAGAGATTAAAGATCAATTAAGTATACCTGAATACTAATTACACTTAAGTATTACAAATTTATTTTTTCCTAACTGTAACTATGTTATTAGTTATTATTTGTTTGATTAAAATCAATACTGATAAAAATTTTAAGATTTGATAATTTAATCATATGGTTTTATCCAAATATTAATTATTATTACATATGTGTAATACCTAGTTTCTATTAACATACATACCTTACATTTTTCAGCCATCATGTAATGTACAAATTATATTAAAAACACTGAAAAAATATTTATGAATAGCGAGACTTCGAAATTGGAGCCTCATAACCCTGTCGTTTAATTCGAACAGAAATATGGATAGTTTGTACACGTTCCAACGTAATTTATTATCCTATAACATAGTCAACTACTATGGCAAACTATGTGATAAGAGTCGTTTTTATGAAACAACTAATGTTTTATAAAATATCGTTGCGATTAGCTTCGAAATGACAGATTGCAAAGTTCTCTGTCGTCTGCCACACATCTAACACATCAAAGTAATTCAATCGTCATCTTCAAGTAACGTTCAAGTTACAGATGTTTTTAATTGTCTTTATGGCGCTACTACATTACTTTCACTACTTTTTATAATGTATCATAAATTTATTTGAAGAAAAGAAAACAGTTATCGAATAAAAAGGAAAATTTAGAGAGATATTTCCAATAATGAAAATCGTACTTAACAAACTATTTATGAATAACCAATAGAACAACTCAGAAAACATACACATTTCTTATTGGATGTCAAGATATAGCCATCTTATCTATTGAATAAACGCGGAAAAATAATAGAGATTAATGCAATTTTTTAAACTTCGTAGTTTTTGCCTGTACCTGAAATATATACGTTGAAAGTATTAATAAAATGGATTTTGAAAAATAAGAGACATTTAATTTGCAGAAATATTTATTAAGTGTTTGTTATATCTCATATATAATGTTTGTAATCATACAAATGTTAATGATAATAATATAACAATATGTTTCGTATAATATTCGAAAAAATAACAGACGTTACAAAATATTATTTTCTCATTTACAAAAAAATGCATTGTGTAATTTTAAATCGGCATTAAACAAAAACCAAAAATTAATAAAGAAGAAATGAAAACAATTTCTATTTCATTATATCCGAAAAGCCAACACATTACCTATAAAATAATAGAGTAAAAATTAATTTGTAATTAATAATACGGTTTTATTATGATTCCTTATGTTTTTCTAGTACAGATACGAATCTTCCTAGAATATTTTGAAATTTCATTTATTATTGATTAATAATTTTAGAAATTTTGACTGTAATGGTAAAAGTAAAGAGGTTGTACAATTAATGATGTATAAGTATTTTGCTTGAATGTCTAATATAGTTTTTATTAGATAACACGAAACAAAATATTGAACAGATATATATATTTAAAGTTATGAAAAAATGCGAAGATCAATGTGGTTGTAGAACAGGATTATAATTATCATTGCATAATTATGCAAGAAGTAGATTTATAACATATGACACAGCAGTGATAGAATATATGCATATGTTTATATAGTGCCTTACCCTACAATCGAAATGATCCAAACATTAAAGCCTAATATCAAACCTGTTTTCCTTCTTGGATACATTGTTTCTACACGATTGTAAAGTACAGTCTCATAGACGATAATAGAATGTACAACAATGAAATGTTAAAATTTTTCTCTAGGTATTGAATATACAAAAAAAAAGTATTTCAAATTGAAATCTTCGATTTTTTCTTTAATATTGTGTAAATTTCTTTTGTTTTTTTTTTAACAATCTGAAGAACTTCAATTTTTTACGCCAAAGCACTATATTCACTTGTCAATGTTAATGCCTAGCTATAATGTATTTACTTAAGAAGATACAGATATAAAAGAATTTTTTATATAAAAGGGAATATTTTTTTGCCTAAAATCTTTGTAATTTTTTTTTTCTTGTCAAGAATGCAAATGTACATTAATACTACGTGTTTTATCACATGTTAGTTGAATATAGATTTTTTATCAAAAAATTGTTTCTGAATATTTTCTATTATTTGAATATGTTTATTGTATGGAGCATAAAGTGTATCTTTTCTTTTTTTTTTAATATATGAACACAATTAAAAAGTTTGGAACATTTCAAATGTTGAGCATCATATATATTAATAAAAGAATATGTCCGAATGCAACATTGCTTAACTCTACATATACATTATAATATCTATATAGAATTTTTATACCTTTCATAACAACAAAATGACTCTTCTGAATAAGTTTTAACAAATTGAACACAAGAATCACCTACAATACAGCAAATTTCATGCATATATTAAACAATGCTAAATGTTGAACATGAAAGTTGCAAAATTTATACTACATATTTGATTAAAATTCCTTAACACAGTCTGCTCAATAATATTCATGTTGTATCTGGTTATATCTTTAGAAATTTATCTAAGAGCACTAAATGTATCTAGCAACAATATTCAAATTTGTGTCATCAAATAGATTTATATTATGTAGTGGATAATAATACCTATCCTATCTGATTTAAATTTTTCACATTTCCGTCAATTTTGTGTTTTAGAATATAAACGAAAAGTTCATAAAATGATTTAACCATATAAATTAATAATGTACTAATAAAATACACTGCATACTGCATTTTACATACAATGTTAATTCACTCTTAAAAGTAATTCTCACATTAAAATTGCATAAATAAAGTGAAAGTTACCTTTATGAATAACTCTATGTTACAACATAAATTGAACAAAATTGCATACTTTAAATATGTATGATATTAAAACGTTCGCGTATGTGTGAAAGGTTCAAAAACCAAACACTAGTAGTGTTTAAATATAAAAATTAAAGAATATTATTTTGTTACATCTATAAATATGGTAATATGTACATTTACACAAATATATCTGAATGAAACAATTGTAGGTAAACAGCGAGATGCAAAAATAGTAAACTATTGTAACACTCAAAATACTGTATGAAGTAATAATTAGGAGGCTTATTTATTTGATTTGGTTTTTGAGTCCTTCATACATAGATAATTCCCAAATATGAATCAAACATATATTTATGTTGTTAACAAAGCAAGAGCATAAATTACTATGATGTTATCAATTGTCTACAATATACAAGAATTGAATCGAATGTACACATTTGCATTAATACGATAGAATTAAAGTTCCAACTGTGATAAGTTATAGATCTACTAACATCAATGATGTATATTCTTAAATGCTAAGTTTTAGTAGTTTTACTTAAAAGCAATAAGCTCAATATATTTTCATGTAGAGCATGATTAAAATAAATCATCATTTTTGTAAGTGTACGTTAATTATGAAATTCATGCACTTGTTAATAATCTTCTAACATAAATGATTATTAATAGAATCTCTACTGGAGGCAGTATGTATTATATAACAGGTATGATGTGCCTTTAAAGCGAAAATATACTAAATTTCTTTGCACCACAGACCTGCAAATTCTGAAGCGACATTGTTTCTCTCTGTTTGTTAACGCAATATAATAATATACAGTAAAAGTTGATTTGAACTTGTCAAACGTCATTCTCAAATCAGTGTTACTAGAATTTCAAAGCTTACATGTTTTGTCAATATTGTTATAGAGTATTACTATCTTAACAAGTTGATAGATCATATTTTCTAAATTCTCTATTTTTTCTTTGCTATAACAATACTGAAAAATAAGGCGAACTTTGAAGCTCCAGTTATCGTGAATACACTACATATATACACATGACAGAAAAGAATTTCCTTTGAAACTCTTTATCTCTATTACATGACAGAATTTCAAATATGAAATGTTATTTAATGAACTGAGATCGCCTGTATAAGGCATTAAAATTTATTACATATAATTTAAAGAAGAATTGTATTCAATTTAAGAAATTCACTTAAAATCAATACTGCTTCCTCTCGAAATACCTACAATCTATCTCCTACTAAATCCTTTTTTCGAGGATTAATCAGAAAGAGTGCCACAAGTGATATGACATTTATCTTTTTTACGTCTTACACACCAATGACTTAATTCATTATAATTAAATTCTGACTAATCTAATATTTTACAAGCAACCTTGCATCCGGAATTAAACATCTATCATTCAATTAATTATTTATGTATAACATGTAATAATGCAACATTTCTCATCATAAAAAATCGTAAGCCTTAGTCGTAATTCGAACAAGGTCATTTGTAATTACAGAATGGATAATTCTCGTCATTGAAATGTTAATAAACCTGTTCCTAATACAAAGACGTTCATATTGAAATGTAAATAATAGTCTTACTAATAACAATATATTTTTAGAATTGCTATAAATGTCATGTAGTTTTACATCAAAACATAAAATTTTTAAATTGGTAAAAAAATGTTGTAATCTTATTTATAAAAAGGAACAGATTTCTTAACTACTTTCATAAGGAGGGATTCTTTATACTTTAAGAGCAGCTTTGGGAGACCAATGATGGAACCGGGTAGGTCCTGTAGGGTAGGATGGTGGATGAATCCATTTGTTTCCTCTGTGACCCATAAAAGGAGGTGGAGATGGACCACCCAAAAAATGAGGAGGCATAATGTTATACCATGGTTGACTTATTGGATGAGGACCATAGCCCATACTGAAGGAGTGACCAAACCAGGAACGGTTTCTATTTAGGTGCAATCTCGGGCTGTTTAGATTGCGTTTCCTACCTGTACCATTATTGCTATGCTGTTGATTTTGATTAGCAGAGCTTAGTGGTTTTGATTTTTGTTGCTGATCTGTATTACTAGTCAAAGGGGATTTCTGTAAGACATAAAAATATATTATTTCTTATTTAATTTTTTTAATTACTTTTCTTATCTCTTATTATTAAGAGAAAAAAAATATAGATATGTACATAGGAACATATATTAACCTGTATCTTAGTCGGCCCCTCAGATTGTTTATTTTCCTTTTCTAATCCTTCATTTCCTTGAAAAATTGGTACAGTATTTTCCTTATCGTCAAATGATGCCAATGTACAATATGACCCTTTGCTCTCTCCAAATCGGCAGCAAACTTCATTGGGATCAACCCAAAGCGTTAATTCTACTGGTAATGATAGATCTTCGTATTTTACTCCAGCAGCATTGGCAGCACTCTCCAAAGTTGCATCCCTCCGATTATGACCATTTACACGAATACAACGATAACCTTGGCCTTTGAATGGCTTGTCAGGAAACCAATGATTTTTAAAACGTTCCGTCAACAATTCCACCAAACGTCGTTTAAAACATTCCAATTGATCAGGACTAAATTTTTCGTTTTTTTCTATCAGCTGTACTAAGAATAGTACTGCTGCAGTAATCTCGTTGCGCATGTTGTCTTTGTCGTGTACCAAGTTTATAATTTGCAGATGAAATTCTCCTTTGATGCTGTGATACAATATTCTTGAAAACTAAAGTATCATTTGCTGAAGCTGATGTGGAGCACATAGAGCCCTTCTGCACCGCAGCAATGCCTAAATTTTGTATGATCTATGATGTTTTTCTTTTATTTTTGTTTGGAAAACAGCTTTTGCTAAGCTATTTTAATGTTACTTTCACATGCGCAGTTTATTCCAATTATTTTTTATTATTCCTACCTGAAATTACATAAAAGATTATTAATAACAAATCATTCAAAAGTTCAATGTTTTATAAGTTTATATCCACTTATATTCTATAAAACTAAGCTCACATATGTGTCTATAAAAATCTTGTTTGTTTGTTTTTCTAATGGCCAAATGGGAAAAAACATTTAAATAAGTAAATTTTGATTATATTAAGTACACATGACTTGTTGCATTATATTATAGATATGTATATAGACACACAAAACGACTGATTTCGTTTCACAGTAGAACTACACAACAATATGTTATGAGTATTAATTAGGTTATGAACCATAATAACTCAGGTTAGGAAAATCATTTAAAGAAACAATATTGACGAATTACACCGCAATCACGACGATTAATAATCAGAAACAAGGCAAACGGCACCATTGTAAGGTACATCAAATTTGAAAAAACGATTGTTTCGAAATAATGAGCACAACGAATTATGCCAGCTCATTCTTGTCGTACCAGGTCGTGCCGTGAGCGATTGTTCCTGAAATACCACAACTCACAGTCTTGGTGATTATTTATTTATCATAATATTTCACTGCTGCCGCGTATACTTTCGTTTGATATACATAAAGATTTAGTACTAATATTAAATTGACCTCTTACAATTCAGTGATGAAAATTCCGTGTTTCTGGTGAAACTACTACGTCTTCTCTCTCTTTAAATAAACGTACTCGACCCAACACGTGTTACGTTGCATCAATGTCCATGAAGTATGTAAAAAAATATAGACCTTCGATAGTTGCTCCTATTTGTAATATTACAGATATAGAAAAATAATTTTAAAAACATCAGATTATAACTTACACTCTTAATATAAGATCTTAAGACAGGATCCTATATGTTTTGAAAGAAATTTAATTTATATAAAAAGTTATTTGTCTTCATTAATTCGTGTATAGATTTGGGATTGTTAATTTCAGTTCTTAAAGATTTTTTATACAGAAACTAGAAACCTGAACGAAATTTATTAAAGTTCTAAACGTTTTAAGCTTTTATTATTAATAGTGAATGGAAAAAGTGACAAAAATGTTAGTCAAATGAAAAAATTTTAAAACGTTCCTAAACCTATCAAAATTCAATTCGTAGCTTACTTCTCAACTCAACCTACCAGGATAAATATCGAAAATAATCTGTAACGCCGTCACACATTACTCACAGTAAAATTTTGTATTTACACACGTATTGCTTTCAAGATGGCCGATATAAGTAGAAGTTTTCCAAACATTTTAATAACAGGTAAATTTAATAACCGCTGTTTTTCTAAAATAAGTAAATACAATAGCTGCTTCTAAAATTTGTTCATTAAGAAAATAAATAAAATGAAATAACAAACTCTTCGTATTTAGGTACACCTGGGGTAGGAAAAAGTTTACTGTCTCGTATTTTATGTCGAAAAACTGGATTAACTTGCATTGAGGTTAGCGATTTTGCTATTGAAAAAGGCTGCCTGTTAGAATATGATGAAGTATATGAGTGTCCTATTTTAGACGAGGAAAAGGTAATTTATAAAAGAAATTTTAATGAAATATTTATGAATACTATATTTTTCAATCGCAGTTATTGGATGAAATGGAAGACCTTATATATCAAGGTGGAATGATAGTTGATTATCATGGGTGTGATTTTTTCCCTCACAACTGGTTTGACATTGTTTTTGTGTTAAGGACAGACAATACCATTTTATATGATCGCTTAAAGGAAAGGGGCTATACAGGAAGAAAGTTGGATGATAATATACAGTGTGAAATATTTCAAATTATTCTTGAACAGGCAAGAACAACTTTTGAGGGAGAAATAATTCACGAACTGGCAAGTAATAACATAAATCAAATAACAGACAATGTAAATAGAATATGTCGATGGATCGACCAGTGGAAATTGGATAATCAAGAAGAATAATTTAACTCTATAAGTCTTGTTATTTTATTTTTTATACAATAGTGCCTTTATTTTACTATTTTAACACATATTGTTTTACAAGGTTACAGAATAATACTGTTTAGTACAAAAACAATAAACAGACAAAGATAATGTAATATTAATCAGATATTAATAAATAAAGATTTAAGCATAGAATAAAATGTTTATACTTATAAACAATAAATACATTACAACATACTTTTCACATTAAAATGTAAAATAAAAATTAATGTATATGTTATACTACAAATGTTTTATATGATACTAAAAATTATGTTCATTCTATTATACCTAGATCATGCTTTAATTTTCTTAATTTGGTATTTATACTATCATAATATTTCATTCGTATAAGAAGTGATTCTGCCTTTTTGATATTTTTCTGTCGAAATGCATCTGCTACTTCCCTATATGAAAAATGTATTTATTAGTTAGTTTGAAAATAATGGATTCATTTTTCAGTGAAAAAAATATTACTTTGTTAAATTATTTAGCATAATTTCATTCTCTTGTACTAGCTTCTTTATTTTCTTTACGTCATCTCCAACATCTTCTATTTCTTCATTTTTCTCCATGATTTCCATTAAAAATTCTGCATTCATATTGTCCGTTTCTTCCGATATTGTTATGTCATTTAATTTTAACATGTATAATCCTCTTTTTAGTGGATGTATTAATGTGCTATAAGCATTATTCACTAATGATGATAGGGTTTCAGAAAATTGCTTTTCTTTCTGTAGAAAAAAAATATTTTGAGATAAACATATTAGTATGTCTATTATAATCAGCCTTACCTCAGATTTGGTACCAAATTTATCAGGATGTAGCAGTTTTTGGAGCTCCTTATACTTTTTTTGAATTTCCGTAACATTAACGTCATAACTTTTCGGGACTCCTATTATATCGAAATAAGTTAAATTTTCAGGTGGTTCTTGTAATACTTTGCATTTGGAGCAAAACAAGTCAGATTTATATACAAAATTGCAGTTCCAACATTTTGACAAACTATCACTTGAATATTGTGATACGTTTGTTAAAATTAAAGGAGAGATGTAATTTTTATCTACATAATACAAATGTAAATTTTGTTGCTGTTGTTTAAAATTTAGATACAAGACGTTATACTTTTTTATAAAATTAAAAAAAGATTTTCTGAAGTACATAATTTCGGCATAAGGTTATCATAACTTTATTATGTCTTGATATCGAAATAAACACTTATAAATATGTAAATTTTAATCAATGACAAAAGATTAACAATTAACAACATTAAATATTTGTTAATTGTATAAACTATAAATGATTTGATATTATAAGAGAAATCTATTTATTAGGTTGTAAAATATCACGTCAGGTTATATAGTTCGTGGTTCGAATTAGTATCAATAAGGAGGTAGTGTTCCAAATAAAGTTTCAGTTATAAATTAAAAGTAAACATATTATGCGAACATGCCGACCTACGAAATGCCATTATTAGTACGAATAGCAAACAAGGTATCATATTAATTCGTAATACGTTTTACAAGATACATTTAATATATTTCTTAACCTCGAAATAAATTTTTTACGTTATAATTAACAATTAAAATGACAAATTATATTTGTAGGTACAATATGCATCTGTCTTGAAGAATGTGGCAAATTCTATATTTGAGACAGGTGGATTTATTAGAAAAATTGAAAATTGGGGTGATAAGCAACTTCCATGCGTAGCATCTGCTCATGGTATAACTAATACACACGCTAGGTAGGTATTTACAATTATTTTCTTTTGTACATTTAAATAATATGTCTTAATCAGATAATCCTTATTATATTCAGACATTTCATGATTTGTTTTGATATACCACCATCTCAAATTCGTAAACTCGAAGATGATTGTGGAAGAAATATAAGTATTATTAGAGCAAGTGTATATAAACAAAATATTCCACCTAAAAATATACAATGCACATGGGAAGAAGAAATGTTACCTCCGCCTTATAGGTAAGTACTTTTAAACTTTAGATAACGTCTTTATATATTTTATCTGTAATAACTGTTTCATATATATTTTTTATTTAACAGACCCAGTGTGTTAAAACTTTTAGAACAAGCCAAGAAACATAAGCGGTACAAATCTCAATTCAAGTATAATTCTGCTCTTAATTATTATCCTTTCTTGAAATGAACGAATTGCTCGATCACGATACAATATACAATGTATATAAAATGTAAATAAAGATTTGGGCAAAGCCAAATAAGATGAAAATAATTTAGTAAATGTAAAGGTCACCTAGTTATGTTTTTTGTAGGTCATTTATTAACTCATATTATCAATACATTATGAAAAATTATTTTTATAATCATCAAAAAATATTTGTACAAAATACTTAATATAATTATATATCATTTATCATTATACAATAACTATAATAGTTATCGTTTCACGCGTAACATGAATTTTTTAAAGTATAATTTGGTTATACTGTAACTCGTAAGGGATTGGACAGTAACAGTAGCAGAGTTGCCAGCTGTTTATACCGATAGCACTTTTTTATAATTTATTTGTAATATTTAACAAATGTGTATAATCAGCCGGTTGTGTACCGTTGCACAATATATTCTTTTCTTTTATATTTGCAAAAAAATCGCTTTTTCATTAAAGAATGAATTTTTTAACAGTTTTTAAATACATTAATAATATATGTTCGATGTATTATCGTTCAAAGTATACTTCTCAATTTTCACAGATTGAGCATAGATGTGTATGTGCAACATTGAGATTGCTCATATCTTTGAAAAGGAAAGTACACAAATTTTATAATATTGTACTTGACTATCTCCTAAATTAAATGCATAGAAAGTCATCTGGCACGCGCGAAGATGCGTTTTGTGCACCATTTACAATTGGACCACGATAAGAAACATTGTTGTACAAGAAAATTTTGTCCGTAAGTCTAGTGTATCATAAAGATAAAATAAGAGACGCGAATGTAATTGGAATTTTTTCGAACAACATTTAGTTTTAGACGAACAGCTTTACATATGTCTGGTATTCCCGAAATTAATACCACTTTGATTAGCACCCTTATTGCTGCCGTACTGCAGACTAATCACACCCTGTCCAGCCCTTAATTGTTCTTCGGTGAAGTTACGTACATTTTTATCCGCTTCTTTTGGTCCGATGCTTGGTTTACCATAGTTACCCGCCTAGAAACATAAATTTTAAGTTAGAACACCAGTACAAAATTATTCGTTAATAAAAAATTTTCGTAAGTTAATTATGATTAAATGATTAATACTATATTCAAAGAATTGTTTAAACTTTGCATAAAGATGTTTTAACGTTTCTATAATATTGCTGAATAGTTTCACCAACTAGTTTCAATGATGTCGGTGTGGAGACGAAACGTTGAAACTCTTTCAAAAGGATATAACTAACCCTGAATTTATAGTAAGCTCGAAGAAGGAAAAGATGTTACATGTACATATACCTTTCTACCGAGGGATTGCAAGCAAATTACGACTGAATTGAGATTTTGTCTTTCCCACAGATCGACAGTTTGGAAGGTTTCTTGGGCTGGAACACCTAGCATTCTCGCAGCATCGAGGAACGCGTTGATATTCTCCATACACTTGAAGGCCAAACTAGTCTTGTTAATTTTCTTCACCGATCCCTCTTTAATATCGTTCACTAGTCTGAAAAATGAAGAACGATAATTAATTATGAAAAAATCGGAGCAAAAACGATCAATATTGTTTAACAAAGTGTAACTACTTGCAAAGAAGGACTCCGTCTCTCAACGTTTCATAGAAATTATCCATATCCCCGTCGGTGTTTATATTCTCACCGGTGATCGTTTTGATCCATTCCAAACATTCCTGCGCCAGTTCCTTGCTATATTTGCTGTTGATCTGTAACAGAAATGCATTTACGATCAGTCTCAGTTTTCTTTGGGAATCCAACAATAACAAAAGTTACGAGATTATCGAAAAGGTAAGATTGATAAAAAAAAAAAAAAAGCAGAAATCAAAATTTCTGTCCATCTATCGTCGTATAAAATTCTGATTTAGAGAAAATGTTCCGGTTTATTAGACGTTTTAATTTATGTTTTATTATGTCAGAGATTTCACGAGATTTTCGTCGATCTTTCGAACTCGAAGGGGCACGAGCCACTAGCGACTGCTTGTTATTAATTATGCGATGTGCCAGTGATCCAAGTAACACATCCTGTAGGGTCTGCGACATGAGCGTGGCCGGAGTCACTGACCCAACTTGTTTAAACACTTTGCTCGTTGTTTCTTCGAGGTGCCTCGCAAATCTTCCCCGTGAACGAAAGCATCGTTTCGCAGAAAGTTTCTGCGCTGTTTAAAAATGATTAAAGACGTAGTATGTATTCTCATTTACTTTTCCATTGTCAAGACGATTTCCAGAGTAACATTTTTTTGTTGCTTTCTACGTTTCTGAAGAGGACATAGAACAAACGACGAAATGCTTACCGATCTATCGATATAGAAGAGAAACTTTAATCAACCTAGGAAGACAAAAATCTCTGTTCCAATTCCAAAATAAGGATCAGAAATTCTTTTGGCCCCTTTCGAGTATCAAACTCGTTTCTGAATTCAAGATTTTACAAAAGACGTTACGAACGACCACGGCAACAGCACACGACGAGATTCGTATAACCTGAAGTCCGTGGAGAACGCGTAATGGGCGCACAGTTATTCACGTAAAGGCTACCTAAAAAGGAGAGGTTCGTAAGCATGGACCGTCGCATTCATCCCGATGCAGTATGTATATTCCGTTAGGCATACGGTGTCTTGATCGTGATGTATTTCACGTGTCTGCGTCGTAAAACGACCAGTCTTGTGATCCTGTGCATGCAATTAGAATAATATACTATCGATTTGGCGTCTGGTATCCTTGTTCTAAGCGTGGTGGTAATCAGAATTTTGCAATATTTGGAGCATCGTTGCAAATATCTCTTGATCCGATATTTTCATTTTTCAGATTCTTCGTATTTTCGAATACGTTGAATTGATATATCAGAGTTCGTAAGCGTGGAATAGTAAATTTTATTAAATCAACTGTAAGATCGAGAGAATCGAGCAGGCCAAGCGTATTAATTATAAATTATAATGTGAATCTATCAGAATTCTTGTTACAGACATATAAACCAGGAAGTTCATAAACAATGCCTCGTTCAAAGAAGTTTCACGATAGAGGTATTCACTTTCTCCGAACGCATCATTCGGCAGTCCGTTGAAATTGCATCCTAATCACGGAAGAAGAATATGCACGAGCAATTACAATGTGCAATTAATAAGGATAATAGCGATTGTTAAATTCGAAGTGTTGGAACTTTCACGCAAGTGTAGATCTTGCTTCCTCTAACTTGCTTCTGTTATTTCGCTATTTCGCGGAACATTTTGTTGTTACGACTTAGTCGCCTTAGTCTATAAGACGTCAAAAGGAAATACGCGATATTTCTGTATACAAGCAAACTTTTTTCCGTGTTAAAAGCTATCTCGTTTCAAGCAAAAAAACACCCTTTGCTATATTATCACTCGTATTTATGTAAGTGTTTCTAGTTTCTCGTATCTTTGTTTGAAATAGATGCTTTGAACGTTGTTATCATAAAATCACATAGCATTATCGTTATCATACGATCACAGAGTCTCGAGTATCCATAATAGCAGAAAACATGTATTACATTAATGGAAGGAAGATTACGAGCGAAACTCGGATTAATTTTCTTCGATTGACATTTCTTTTATTTAATATAAATCCTTCGATTCTTATAAATATTGTATTTGTCATTTTTGCGAAGTGATAGCAGGTAATCTGTGTAGTTACAAGTGTTCTTCTACACCCGGTTCCCCATAGCCAACGATAACATTCGATTCGTCCTCAACGACATCCACTATCTCCGTGATATAAGCCCGTGTATGATGTAGAACACGATGTGAATACTATATTTAGATATTGAGTAAGCGCACGATAATTTCATTAACGAGGAAAGAATGACGAGGAGCGTTGAAAAATGCTGGCGGTTTTGGGGCAACCGAGTAGAACGAAGCAAACACCGTTCCGAGCGACGTGTCTCGCTTATGAAAGTACCTTTCAGATTACTTAATACGGGATTATAACATCGGCGAGTCTTCTATTGTAAGGTTGTAGCTCTGCAAGATCATTTGCATAAACTCGCGGCCACGTCAGCGGTCGCTTTGCAATTTTTGCTTGTGTAATTATTCCCGTGCGTCGCCGTGTTTGATCTTTCGTTTCCAGTAATATCTATTATTATACTTATTACGAACGCGAATAAAAAAGATCATTCGCCTTTTAACTTTTACAGAAATTAATTCTAATTATTGCGTCGTCCGTTTCCATTGCTCGGACAAGCTGAGAATGTTTTTCCTTTTAATTGTAACTATCGTGTTTTCATTTCGCGTTTTTACCTCGTTGAAAAGAATTGTTGATCATAACGAAAAAATATGAGAACCTAACACGATATGCCAGGGAAACGATTATTTTCTATTTTGTTTCTTTCGTGATCGAGAAACGAATCTAAAAATAACAGTCGCACGATAGACGCACGTTAATTTATCTAACCTCGACCAAAGAATAACGCTTATCGTTAGGTTAAATTTCACGAAGGCAACGTACAGGTCTTACAAAAGCTACCGAGGCAAAACGAAATGTTTAGGGACAGGGTGTGACGTCTACCTATATAGATTCCGCTGCATACCAGGCGATCTCGAAGCTGGATCTTCTCGAGCAGGCTGCTCAAGTTGGAAGGGCGTGGTGGAGCCTATTGTGTCGAAGATTATGTGGGGTTGCAACAGGCGAACCCTCGTTTATATCATTTTTCTTGCTTCTTCCGACGAGCGATGCTTCCGCTATAAAAAGTACGCTCGAACGTTATCTTCTTTATAATTGACTGGAGTTGTTTATAAAAAATGTATGTTTCTGGCAAGAAAAATATTCACGGCAGATTCTACCAAGAAACAGGCATGTTTGTCGAAATTGTCTATCACGCTCAAATAACACGACGTAAGAAACGACGTGTCGATATTAGATTATTTTACGTGATCATTGCACTTTACCCGATTAGATATCGCGTACTTGTTAAATTTTTAAACGACGCCGTACATTTTTGTTTACCGTCGCGTTTCCATTTATTTTTGGACAGAAAAATATTTAGACATTGGTCTTATCTTTCGTCATTGGAATGTAAGAGTTACTATTCCCTGTGCAAAAGATATTACAGGTTTTTTTTCTGTAATCTGTGCATCTGATATCTGAAAGGAACGCAATTTGTCGCAGTCACGCAAATCGTTCTGCAAAGGAACGCAGCTTGTATGGAAGATCGTTGGAAGCGCAAGTGTGAGTCGGTTGCCGGGGCAAGTGTTTGCAGTTAAAGGATTGCCTCGTGTCTCTCTGATACTTGCGACAACGACGCTTTTAACGGCGCTCTAGCTCGTTCACGGTCATGAAAATTGGGTCAGAGGCCTGGCCATCAATGAGTCGCTGGACAAATTGAAGGAATTGCTCTTCTCGAACAGTATGCCACCAGCGAAATCATTTTCCTCGTTACACCAAGTCCACTTAGATTAATTTATTGGTCATAGAATTAACGTTGTTAACTAACTTACGATCGGAGATGAAGCCTACGATTGCTTCGTTGATTGATGCAATAGGAACATGTTTCACTCGAAAGTGTCTCTGAATTTCTTGCAAATATATCAAAATATTACCGGTTATAATTTATTAATAATTCGATTTGTTTCAATTTGAACTTGATTAATGTTACTGATTATATAGAATTATTGGCTTAATCAATATTTTATATTATACACGTCGTTTAAGTTTGATTTATTTCTACAGATTAAAAAATTCCTACCAATAAATCACTTACAATTCCTCTTTGTCAGAGATAAGACGATTAAGTAGCAATTGCTACGAATCAAGCTGTATTCGCTGTATACGACGCAGCAATATTTCAACCACGTAATTTAGTTATCGATTAGACGATAAGAGACAGTTAGATCGATCGGAGCAACGATTTTTAAAAAACCATCGACCAATATCTGAATAAATATTAAATTGATATGGAACTTTGATATCGAGGCATGAATCTTGTGAATTTTACAATTTCTCAGAGATGGAATTCGCTGTACAAGCAATGACGTAATGCTTCTGTATAATTTTACGCAATTCAAACTCAATTTTTTATTCTCTCTTAATTTAGCAGAATAAAACGGCCAGAACGAGTTCGGTACTACGAGATTCGCAACGTTCAGAACGCGTGATCTAAAATCCCTTTCCACGAATCGAAGAAAAAAGAAAAACAGATGGAATTGCATCGATTACGTCGATTCACCTTGATCACGAACGCAAGGAGAACAGCATTTAAAAGTGTCTCTCGTTCGACCAGTTTCCATATCGGTGCAAAAGATTTGCTCCTGAAACGATTGGTTGTCTAACGATCTATCTTAGGAAATAGATTATCTTAAAAACGACCTTCATCATAGATCTATAATTAACCTACTTTCTAATAAATATTCCGTAATATGACGCAGTTGCGATTATTTGTCTTTCAATAATTAATCCATTTTTGACTCGTATATGTCCTTCCGATAAGTAATCTCTTTATCCCTTTCATCTTTATCTTCCACTCAATTTCTACCCATTCGAATTATTTTTACAACTTACTTGATTACGTTCTAGCGATGAAGAAGACACTCGACAATTTCTAAAGTACATAGATAAGTACTATCTACTTTACTGTCACCTTGATCGGTTCTTTTCCACGTTTTGTGCGGACAACTTTCCAGAAAAGCGATACTTACGATTACATTACATACAACGAACGTATAAAATTGTCTATGAGTTTAGTAACGAAAAAAATAAAAAAAAAAAAAAGAGAAAAAGCGTAATCTAGATTCAAAAAAATCGTTGACCTACTTTAAGAGGAGTCGCGATTGCGTAATTTTACGTTTCATACACGACACAGTTTCATACAGATACATAAGCGTGTTTAAACGCGAGTCTCCTCCAAGGTTGCCTGCCTTGTCGGCCATATAAGGACCTCTAAACGAGATGAAGCCCGAGCAGGTAAGACACCGTCGCCACGTCGATAACCATCTTGTGCTCGCACGTGAAACTTTGCAAGTTGAACGACATACTTTGTAAATATACGTCAAAAAGTTATACGATCGTCGTGAAACATTGCTTTCATACAGCTCATCACTTTTTTCAGCCATTTAGACCGAACATCTGTTGGCTGGGTCATACGGAACTCCATTAACTTTATTTTATTGAACAAATTGTCGCTTGTTTGTGTTACCGATGCCAGGATTTCGATTTGCTTGGCTTCCGATTAATTTCAATTGTATTCCACGACTTATACGTTCTGCTATATTATTCTACGAGTCCAGATATCGCTGCAAATATTCTTTATATCTTGTATTTTGTATTCGTCTTTTGTTCATTTATTGCAAGTTCCATCGATCGTTCGTCGCTATTTATGCGATCTTTGCTAACGCGCGAGATCTCGTCCTGATGGAAACTGATCGCATACGAAGTGGAGAAGTTCACGGTTGTTCCTCGACCGTGAAATTCCCTGTAGCACTCGTGGGAATTGGAGACTGTTAATTTAAAAGAACGCAAGGTCACGAGGGGAGATCGCGTCGAGGTTGCTGAGGTCTTTGCAACTCGGTCATTTTTCGCGGCCCGTGAACTGTTAATTAATTCTTCAACAACTTTGAGCCCGTTCGGATAATTTCTTCTCCGCACGCGAAGATATGTAATACGAACATAATTTCTGTATTAATCTTTCATTCAGTTCCCTCGAGCATGAAGCTGAAATTCACCGGCATACGTAATTGCGGACAATTTCGTAAGACGTTCCATCATCGTGACGAACGATCGGTAATTAAAGCTGTTTCAACTTGATAAGTGTCAAAGATACGACGTAAAAAAGAAGCTATGCTTCTTGTGAGTCACTCGTGAGCAAGAGAAAGTTCACTGCAACCTATGCACTTATACTTTATCACGATACTTTGCATCCGAAGAAATTCATGCTCGGACTTCATGATTACGGATCTCGAGGTTAATTTCTTTTAAACAACCCTTTACTCAAATCGCTACCATATGGCGATCAAATATCAGATAACTTCGAGTACACCACTTAAAATAATTAGACTATCGAACTTGACAGATTTATTCTCCCATTAAATTTGATACATATCTGTTTGACTAAACCTAAACTCAAACCTCGCAATAACTGTATTTTTAATAAACTTGTATAGAAATTATCGTTCGTGTGTATGTACATTTAGGTGAGAATTAAAGATGCAAAACTACGCATAATACGCAGAAACGTGGACATTTCTACAATGGAGTACTCGTTATAACGTTTTATCACAAGGTAAAACGAATTTCTATTTAAGTTCTATTCTTTTAGCCGTGTTCATAAAAATAATTGCATAAAAACTCGCAGTCTAATCGTGAATTTAGAAATTTCAAAGGACACTGTCATACTAACCTCCATATCCAAGTTGAAGTATGAACAGTCACGCGTTGATGATGTTCGATGACACGTCGAATTAACGGACTAGCTTTCTATACGTTTTATCGAGATTTCTTCGAGTTAAGTATCTTTCGACGTATCTCGATGAATCAGAGTCGGACTTGGTGGGAATGTTCGTAGCGTGCTGTCGTAAAAAGAAGGAGAAGTAGAATGCAGACATAGGATATTCTACGGACTCGTATCTTGACTTGCTGAACAGAATTTGTATTGCACTGTACGATGTCCTTCGCCTCTATTGCCATGCTCGGCCTCGCGCGTCAGCTAATGATTTGTGCGTACAAATTTACGTAGCCAACGCGTTCTTGGTATTTCGCGATTTTAGATCGCAACTGCGAGAAACATCCGGAGGAATCTCGTTGGAACGACTTTCACATAGATACGCGATATTATTAAAAAATATTACGCGAATTCTACGAATTTATTCGAGAAGAGCAATTCTACGAGTTTAATGCTAGAACCAACGTAAGAGCAGTCAGAACGGACAATCCGTAATTCTTTTTTTATTAATTTCTAATCAGAAATTTCGCGCGATATACTTTTAGGGATTTGCTTTGGGTTAATCGCCAGAGAAACCTGCTGTAATAATCCTAAATTGAATTCCACACGTAAAAATGTTAAAAAATGCGATTATTTTTGAAGCTTTTATTCTCGAGATTTAAATTTCATTTCTAAAGTCACCGATGACTACTGCGTGTATAATTTTACTCACCCATGAAAGGAAATATTTTCCAAGATCTCCAACGCGTCTAGTATGTCAATTTACTGGCAGCTGTTAGCTACGAAGCGAAGATTCACGCGTGGAGATTCGAACGACGGAAGAGGAAAGGTCAGCAGCGGACAACAGGATTTGCTGGAAGGAGCCTGAAGGAATTTGCATCGTAAATTCTCGTATCGATTGTTATATAAACGTAGTAAGGAAACTCGAATGGTAAGCAAGGAACGAGCGTTTCTCGAATGTTCGCCTTCGGTCATTCGTTCCTAAAATGGAAACCACTTTATAGTATTTCCGGTGGCTAATACAGATATCTTGTGCACAGGGATGAAGCACGCCTATTTTTAGAACCGTAGTATAATGCTGCACATTCATCGTGCTTGGTTCACGGAAACACGTGGCTATAATTGTTATCTCTATTTTGTAACGAAACATCGGTCCCGTATGGTGTACCGTGGGGAACGATACAGAAGGCAGGAATTGAAATAACAGTTCTTAAAAATATCGTGCCATAAACCACAAGGGAGAAGCGTGTTTCAACTACAACATACGTGTAATTAGCGTGTTTGGAATTAAAAGCAGTCATGGTTTCGTGAGTGCTACAAATATCAGTGAAAACAAATGCTCTACGAAAACGTGGGCGTGGTATATCGCGTGCTATATCCTGGTATGTGCTATACTAACTAGATTCTGGATACTCGTACTAACGACTGCTGCATCTTAAGTATAAAATGTATTAATATCGATATTAATGTTATTCAAAAAGATAAATATTAATAGAAATATACAGCGTAACGAAATATTAGGCTTCAAAATGGAGTATGAATAAGAAAAAATATTAGCGGGAAATAATTACTAGAATAAGGTACTACTCTATTCCACATTTAACAGTCCCATTACCTATTATCTGTAAGAATTATTGTTCTTTTATAAAACTACCAAGCAATTTGTTTTCGAAAGGAAACATTGCACCGACTGACCCAATAATTATGAAAAATAATTACGGTTCGTGGGGTGAACCTTGTACCGATAGCAACACTATCGTTGACCTCTCGTCATTCTATACGTTCGTTAATTTCTTTTAATATCGCAAGTGTAGTATTGCAATTTTCGATCGCGAAAATTCGCGAAGCCACTGCTCCATAATTTTTCCATTTTTAGAACGCAGCGAGATCTTATTCGCTTTCACCGATAATTGAACAAATGACACAATAACAGCGAAAAAGGAACAGAACCAATAAAGGAACGATCGCATTCCAGTAGCGATAAGCGTATCTTTATAATGAACATGCGTTTCTTCACGAGTGTTATAACGAGCGTCCTTCGGACTAGTTATTCGCCGATTGTTTCACGAGACAAAAAAAGAAACGAGTTCGGAGCCGGTGCACAACGAGCCCTTTGTATTTCACCCCATTTTTCTCTCTCGTTTGATCGAGACGATGAATATCGTGTTTCTTTTTCTCATATTCTTCTTTTCTTTTTTATATGGAACGTAGTTACTTTCCATTGTACGAGTACAACACGAGGATGACACAGTTCCGCTCCACTTTTTTGCATGTAAGTTAATTAGGAAACCGAGGTTGCTCCTTTTCTATCAGTTAAGTACCGGTGTTCTTTATTTAAAGACGACGAATTTTTATTGGATCTGTGGTTTATTTTCAAATCGATCACCTTCGAATTTTAACAATCGACAGACCGAGAATCGAAATGGCGAGAGTCAAGAGTTTTAGAATTTAGTCGGATATTTCAATTTTTAGAAGTCTCGTCTTTCAGCCGCGATTCGACTTCACGACCGTAGAAAATACGACGAATTTGTTATAATAAGAAATGCAGAATGCCAGCAGCGAGGTTGATTCTCAGCTCTTCGATCGTCAATGGCGAATAATTAATCACGAAAGGAATATTTTATATATTTGTATATTATTTATCATATATTACATACGTGGCATTTTTATAAAACCTTTATTTCTTTCACGCAGTCGATATTTTTTCTGAAATGAAATATATTAAGATAGATATCCTCGAAAAACATGGAAGTTATCGTCTCTGTAGCACTAAAATATTTATAGTAAAAGCAACGGTTATGAAAACTTTATGAATGAACTCGCGTAACCCATTACGCGCAGTACTACGGTTTAACGTTATGAAAGAGTAACGTACAAATGGATCCCAGAATAGATGGTGATTCCACTGTTCACGTGGTAACCTGGAAATATTAGGAAGGCAAAAGGTGAGTCGAGGCGAAGGAATAAGTGTACCATGGCCGGTGAGTTTCGTTTCGAGGGACGCTCCCTTCTTTGGCAACTGGGACTCATTTTAATTCGCCGAACGAAAGAAAGGATCGGCAGCTGTTGCTCGAACAGACGATTCCCTCCGAGGCGAATTCGATGGAAACGCGCCAGCACTTGAGGTGTAACGAAAGGAAACAACCTTCGACCGTATCGAAATCATAAGATATACTTGACTTATCTACGTTTACGCGACGGCTTGTCATTTCCGTTCCGGATGAAATTGCAGTTCCCTTCAAACTGCAGCGAATTCGTTCACCTTCCTTTTTTGCTTCCAACCAAGAGAATTTGATTTTTATGCTCGAAGAGAATCAACATCGAACTATACTTTCATAGAAAGTTACTTTCCTGCGGAGTATATCGCGTATATTACGATCGTATACGACAAATTTATTTCGTACGTAGATTTTCTATATTTCTGCTAGCTGGCATCATCGCACGCGTGAACATCTGCATCTGCACGGAGTACAATGACAGTTCTATTCTGGAGAATTTCATTGAAATACGCGTTGACTTCTTATCGAGGAGCAATTTGATGATTAAACGAAGAGTTTATTTATACATTGAACGAAATTCTGATTATGAAAGGATGGAACGCGAGCAATTTAATCAATTCGTGTTAAAAAAGAAAAAACATTTTCAAATGGTAAAATCACGTCACGATCTTCCTGTGGACAGTTACGTTCCTTCACGCTCCGCATTCTAATTACACTTGGGATTACTCCGCGATAAGCGTCATGGAATATCTCTGACACGAGCATCGTAATCTATATACACAACTGGCTGACACGTACGTACATATAGGACTAAGATAAACGTGTGAATTATTCCAACGTTCCTAAGCATTCAATAAAGCATCGCAACGTTCACCAAGTGCAAATTCCGTCTCTAATTCTCGATTAAACAGCAGTCAACAGACAAAACAAAACGCTATTAACGCTACAGCTTACTATTAATTCTCTCTTCTCGTTAATAAAATAATAATTATCTTTAGAAAACGATAACTGAATTTCGTATATAAACCCCTTAAAAGTTACGTCAAAGAATTGTTCAAAAATTCTTTCCTCAAATATCGATAATCAATATGGAAAAACAACCACTTCTCTATCACGAGAGAAATAATTCATCTATCGTACAGAGCACAGGTGCAACGAACGTACGACGCGTTGCGCGTGCGTGGCCACCCTCAGTAGGTCGAATTCCTCGAGGGATGGTCTCTCTCAGTAGGTCACGAAACACCAGATGAAAGAAATACGCGTTTTAAGGAAAAAAATTAAATTCTTTCTTTACCTTTCTTTGCGCTTCTGCCGCGAATCCAGACTTGGTAGCCCTGTTGTTAGCCATTTTGTTCACCCTCGATCTGTTTCACTCAAAGGAAATGCACAAACAGAACGACGCCGATATTAACTACGAACCGTAACACGAAGTTCACCGTCCGATGATTGCGGCACGACTGACGCGCCTCGGAACCGTGTGCCGATCGGCAAGAGCAAGAGTCCTTTCGACGCTTATTGGCCGACCCGGGACTGGTCGAGTATTGAGTTTTCGTCTGACGCCGAGACACGTGACCTCCGTTCTCCAGTCTGGCACGAAGATGACGTCAGGCGCCGTCTCTGACGAATTCCTGGAGTCGCTTTCGTGCGGAAAAATTTCTCTCAGAGAGAATCTACAGGATATACCTATGGCGTGACAATGGTACGGGAGGATGCATTGTGTTTTAATCGAGATTATCACGGAGATTCGTGATTTTCGATATCTTAAGATCGTAATATTCAATAAGCGAAGTAAAAGTAGCAGGACTATCGGAGAATTAAGAATATCGTGGGTCATAGCGGAGTAGAGAATGGTATTTCATAAAATTGGTATTTTCTTTTTAGTGAAATATCTATGCATTTACGTGTACACAATACGCATGACAGATGAAAGTACATACGGTATCAGAAGCGTAATCGTTATATCAGATCGTCCAAAAAGTTTCTTTCGTCTTATAAGGAAATAACGGATACACATTTTCCGTTTTATATTATTTTATCGAATTACGTACGATCCATTTTGTTCTATCGAAATAAAGATCACAACGTTCGACAGATTTAGGTTTCATGTTTGTATAAAGATGCGTCGTTGTAAAAGACGGGTCTGTAAAAGAAAGACGCTTTTCGGACAAACTAATATTTAACGTATGAAGCAAATCTCTGCGTAGGTTTCATTTTTACAGAAATTTCTGTAAGCATCCGTGGGCTAACGTTACAAAATATTTGATAAAAAAGCGCAACTTAACGAAGAAAGGACAAACGTGAAGCCATAGAAGCGTTAATCGAAACAGTGGACGTTATTTTTAAGCTTATATATGGGGAAGTAAATTTTAAGGGGTCGTTTTTTTACAAACGTTGCTTTGTTAATTTTGTGTGCCATGTGTCTAGGCTCGTGGTTGATTTGTGTGCACTGGTGACGTCAGCTTCAGATATAGGCTGACGAATGCTTCGAAAGGCACTTACTACGTTTTGAAACTGTTTTAAAATCTTTTATGTGGTAATCTTATCGTAGCTTTGTATTTAGTCATCGAGGGATAAGTATTTCGTTTTAATAACCTTTTATCCATTTCTGATAACTCGACGTGCAAGTACGATTTGTTTTTAAAACCTTTATCCGTTTCAATCCTATAATTTTTCCTTCTTGGTATTATACTAAGAAAATAGAAAATAAAGCTTGCAGTTTTATGCGAAACATAGTAGCACAAATTTTTACGAGACGAAAGAATGCCAGCTAGGTCGTAGAACCTACGATGAATACAGACTGTAAAATCCTTCGACTACCTTTATCCTGACCACTTTCTCGAGCCACTCTGTTGCTTTAGGACGCTACAACGAGAACTCGTTCTGGAAACGGAACTGGCAATAGAACGACAAAGAATTTTTTACGTATGCGTTTCATTTTGTTCCCTCGTTTCCAGTAAATCGAAACTTTCTTTCGACCCTAAGCTCTTACCCCTTCTATTCGCTTTCAAAACGAACGTGAATTCTACAAAACGAATATTTAACAAATATAACCACGTGATCCATTAAAGACGTATAAATCCAGTTTTACGTTCGCCATTAATACTACAAACAACTTCAAACAACGATTGGTTCGTGCTTTGAGTTACTTTGCTATTCGCGATATTTAATAAATTTCGTATTTCTAGTTCCCCTTTTCAGAAGACGAAATCATCGCGTCGTAGTCGAACTTTAAAATAAAATACATCAGTCAGATTCACGTTACTACGAGCTCGATGTCTTAGACATTTCCTCTGCAAGCTGCACGTAGGTTCTCGTACATCGGTTACTCGAGTCTCCGCTTTATTTTATGGACATTCGGCGCCTCGTGAGAAAAGCGTTGCCGTAACAGAAGGAATCCATGGAATTTACTTAATAACTAGCAGTTCTTATAGCGTAGCGCGGATCTTTGGAAGAATCTACGTAAAACACCGTTTTACTACGTTTGAAACGTCCGTTTACGCAGAGTAATTTGCAAGAAATCGGCGAATGTTTTCTCTAATTTTCTTCTTCGACGAGTGAAGACTAAATCCAGTGAATTTTAATGCTGAGAGATCGCGAAAGAGCGAGAATTGATATCGTATAAGATTAAGTATTATGTTTTTCATTTGGTAACAGGTATGCAATGAAAACATGCCATAATAGGCAACAGTTACGCTCGACCTTCTCCGATCTTAGCGTACACTAAAATTTCTGCTTACGTATTTTCGTATACGTGTCACGTATCGATGACTCAATCAACTGTATACTACTGCAAGCCCAACGTACGTATGATTTGCAGAAGGCACGCTGTCAGCTCGTAGTACTTTGTTTCTCCTCTAAGTGGTTTGCCAATATATCTCTTCAAGTTAATGAAGTTTATCGGAGATTTAACGAAGACGTATGCGTTTCGTATGTAAATTCATTAGATGACAAATTCAATGAGCAAACACGTGGAACATATGGAGATAAAATTCCGTTACTATCTTTATAAATCGAAAAAAAATATCCAAACCGACTGTTTGCATTTTAAATCGTTAAATTGTTTTGAATAGAACCAGTCGATAGACTTTTATCGTGTGTATCATACACCGCTTAAATCATACTCATCCGAGCATATAATATATTTAAATACTAAGCAACGGTGTTTTACTGTCGATTAACGAAAGTGTTTTACAAAACGTAAGAAGAAAGAAATTTACAAATTTCTATCGCAGTAAAAAATACTGCAAAAAATGAATTTCCATTTAGCTGCGTTGAAAAGATTGTAGTTTGGATAAATAAACGTAAAACGATTTCTTGTCGGGAAGCTGGCTGGCCGAAAGATTCGAGTCTCACCTGGGCGTTACGCCACTGCGTGGGACGATGCACAGTGCAGTCAAGCGATGCACCAAGGTCGAGGCCACCTATGCTATTACCTGAGAGAGTGCATCTTGGATCGCGTATACGTGTGCGAGCAACACGCGTTGCGTGCACACGTTAGCCGCACGCGAACCAGTGTTAAGTGCAAAGACCTCCCCTCGCGTGTTTCAGAAATACTCGTTAATTTGACGAGCGCGACTTTACGTGGCTCACCGTGCAATTTTCGCGACCAAACCACTGTTTTATTTCTATTAGTTCTGCCCTTGTGAGCAAACAAATTTTTCTACCTACGATCGACAGAAAATCGCTAGTTTCCAAGTATCTCTTCTCGAAAACTCTTGCAATTATTTATAGTAGCGGATAAAAGGAAGTCTAAGTATAAGTGGTACAAAAATGCCATAAATCTACGCAATAGAATTATATTTGGTAAAAGCAGCGAATAAATATATCTTGCAGAATACACGATAAATTATTTAGCAACTTTAATCTTTTTCTCGTCCACTACTCTCTCTCTCTCTCTCTCTCTATATATATATATGTATAAATATTAATTTCATTTCAAATCTTCTTGTCTCGATTTTTGATCGCTTTTGAATACGGTTTATATTTCATTCCTCTTTGAATATTCGTCGACTAAGCATGGAAGTCAGATTATTGCAATCCAAGTAGAAAATGTTGATGATATTGCTGGAATTCGATTCGAGGGAATGTTATTTTCTTGGCTGGCGAACGTTCCAACGCTGTCTCTTTACTCGTTAAATTATGATTCAACCGATACGCGTATTCTTTTTCTTCGTTCGATATATCTGCACGATAAGATATAAAATGTACTTTTGTAGTACTTTTAAATAAAGTATCGTCTTTCGATGTTTTACCGCAGCGTCACGCATACCGAGAGCAATCATGCCTGACCATTCGATCCTTTCTTTCTTGCCGATTCACTTACGGTTTCCATCGAAGGGTGATTAAAACCGGATCGAATGGAAACCAGTCAAGGTAACGTCCTTGCGATCCGGATGGCCTGCTGGCGTAGAAATTCGGCTTCGCGCGAGCTCATCGATCAACCTGTCAATAGTTAAAGCTCGAACGAATTCGAGCTTCAATTATCGATGCATTTATTCGAGGCTTACAGTTTTATTATATCCTATCTTTTACTCTGAAGTACTTTTTGTAGCCGTCTTTTTACCTGTTAATTTCCATTGAATAACTTTTTACGCGATGCGAGACGTTTTATATTAAACGATATCCGTTGCAAGAGGAGAATAGAAGAAGGGAATTATTTTCTAGACAACTTTATTACATATCAGAATACAGCCTACAGTTTGTAAATTAGATGCTTATCGATATACTCTTAAATATAAGTAACATCCGGCAGGCTTAAATAAGAGACATTGCCATCTAAAATCCATTAAAAAATATGAAAAAACGATCGTAACCGGATAAAAAATAAATTTGAAAGTCATAATGCACATTGCTTTGCTTTTATTATTGATTACAAAAAGTCCTCAGCGTGTACGTGTCTGTAACGTGTCTCTGTTTCATGTATCCACGTATTATATATATATTTATATATTTATTTATTTATTTATTTATTTATTTATATATGTATATGTATATAATGATATGCATGTACGTGTGTTCGTGTGTGAACGTGTGTCATCGTGTGTCGATGTAAAGTTCCGAATCTTTATAGAAGTTACGGGAAGATGCCAGGTATATGAATTTTCCTTTCATACCCTCTGTTCTTCTCGTCAATGTCTCTCTTTCTCTCTTTCTTCCTTCCTTTCCCTTCGCGTTTCTCTCTTCTTTCTTTATATGTCATCTAGAACCGCATAGCATGTACAACGTGTATGTTATTTAATGTCGAGGAAGAGCCCGTGGCAGTGAACAGAATGGGTATGTAAATATAGCCTACGATCTAGAATAGAGTACGTGATTTGATACATTGCTTTTGCATGCATTGTTAATGATATTTCCTTTCGTGTAATTCTCTTATAGTCATTACGATTCATCTTCGTCTTCGTCTCATTTCTTCCGTATAGTTTTGTTTCTTTTATTTTGTTTTCTTTAACTAGCAAGCATATAACAACTGATTCGTTTCTTCTTCTTTATTCTCTGATACGATTATTCTCTTTTTTTTTTCAATGATATGACGTGTCAATATGTAGTAAAGTTACTCTCAGGGAGCCGCCAAAGCCAAACCATAATCATCTTATAGTCAATATAATTTAGCTATACAACGGTGTATATCAAAACTTATAAAATACCCAAAACCACTATGACGGCTGCCCTGACCCTGCATTTTGCGCGATATTCTTCTTCTCGTGATATGCGTTTAGAGCCAGGCTTCTTATTGGTCATTGATTTCAAACATTTAAAAGTTCGTGGATCTCGCCTACGTGTATTATGTATATGTGCGTGATCGATCGAATCGATTTCGTTCTTTTTCGTCGTGACGTGTTCGTCGATATCGTTGAAACGTAAAACAATATCCTCGACCAGAGTCGCGTTAATAGTCATTATTTGAAAGCTGGCGGCGGTGCCCTTTGTCCATTCGTTTTCGACGAGTCCTCGCTGGTCATCACCGTCACCAGTTCACCGACTGCTTTCCCTAAGTCTCCTAAAAAAGAACATTTCAGTTGAACTTTCCTGTCGTGATCAATCCTTTGCTCCTCCGTTTTCTGGTGTCTATCTATTTACACGATTGACAATCACCTCTCCTTAAACACATCGTTATATCGTTTATAAGCGTTTATAAATCCATTACATGCAGGCATACGTGAATGGTGGAAACATTGCCTGGCGAGTGAGTATTCGAGTTAATAGTTTGTGATCGTAAACACGTAGAGACGAAAGCAACGAGCAGATAGGGCTAACATATAGATCCAACGTTTTGTATATAGGGTGGACTATCGAGAAAGGGTACGTTAAATATTTCTTGTTTTTGAAGACGTAGAAATACTGTTTCTATATCTTTGAGAGAATTTAATTCGCTTGTGCGATTATCAAAGTTTAGCCATCTTTAGGAAATGTTTAAGTATATCTATTTTTTTTTTTGCTTCACCCTATATAGTTGACAAACACCAGATATATTAAATTTCACAACAACGAGTGTACAACAACATTCTCGATTCGAGAAAATTAGACGCATTTTAGAGAATAACACTGCGTACAAGAAGAATCAGCGGGAAAAGAAGCGTTGATAGTCTCACCTTACATCCATTCTGTGGCGTGAAAAAACAGGAGAGCATTGTTATTTTTAAGCAGAAACGAGATCGTGCATAAGAAACGTTCGACATAGCAGATTTCTTTTAATTACACTACATATAAAAAGTGATCGTACTGATCTTCGTACAGGAAAAAGGAACGAACCTGCCATATGCAAGAGATTGCCCACGTTGTGGGCAACGCTGTGAGAATGCGGTGGCGGTGGTGGTCTCTCTAAACTGCTCACTCTTCCTTCGTTCGAGCCTCCACCACCTATGTCCACACACCCATACCAATAAGCTTTATGCTAATCTCCTCGGCATTTTGTGAAACGCTTATTAATATGCAGTTAGTATCTAATAGCGTCAGAAATACCCTGCGCCCACTTATTCTGAATATCGAGTACGACGCTTATGGCGTATACGCCGGCATAATGTTAAGAAGATCTTATTTATACGTAATGATCATTTGAATTAAATAACTAACGCGGGAAATTAAAAGTTGAACGTTTGTGTAAATGATAATTAATTTGTTTCACCAATGACTCACCACTCTACGACTAAGAAATAAAGTATCGCTCGCTATAAAATTCTACCGTGATATCGTCATCCCTACTCCTATGTGACATACCTGAAGAGTCGTGATAGTGGCCGTTCATTTTAGCAGGCGAATCGGTTGCCAATTGAGACGCTGTTACGCTTCGCGTTTGTAACGTACCCGTCTTCGATGGCGAGGAAGCGTTTGGCTACAAATAAAAATAATAATAAAAATAATAAATCTTTAACTCTGAGAAACTTCTAGAAACTCGTACTTCTCAGAACTTTGAGAAACTTCAACTGATCTATAGCTATAACAATTACCTAACAAGAGACGTAATTATTAACGTAATATAATTTCGTCGTACCTCGTCCAAAAGCTGTCTAAGTCTCTGCAGCTGAGCCTCTAGTTGGCGATTATGATCCTCGAGTATCTGCATGCGTGCCTCTAATCTGCCCTTGTGCTGTCTCAACAATTTTGCCTCGGCGATCATGTCGCAGTCAGGCTGTCGGTTGCCATGACCGTCTTCCGGTGTTGAGCCCGGTGTCTGTTTCGAGCGTAGTCGTTCGTATTCCGCTTGAAGGGTCGCGTTCTCTTCCTCCAATTCGCGTATCATCGCTTCCAGTTCCTCTCTTTGCTCGGCATCGATCGCAGCCATCACCTGCACCGGGCTTCTGGGCACGTTCACGTTGTCGCCGCCGTTCAAACTCTGGCAATAGTGAGCGATCAACTGATGTTCGTCGTCGCTATCCGGCGTCGAGTTGCTTCTCGTGCGCGATAGTTCGACTTCCGCCAGTCGGGACGCGTACATTTCCAATCGGGAGTGCATGTCCTGGCTAAGGGAGCTGTGCTGCGGCGACGGCGCCGGACTTTCCAAAGCATCTCCCTCCAAAACTGTCTGCACTGGCAGATAGCCGACCCTCGGGTGCTTCTTGAAGTATCTTTTCGACTTGAATTTGTTTCGAAGCGCTCTCGTAAAGTCGCGTACGTCCTCACCAGACGTGGTCTGCGAAATAAACGAGCGTTATTGTTTCACATTATGGATATGGAGGAAATATTTTAGAAAGGATGGCGGACGAGTGAGAAACATAGCTTACCGCAGTGCAATATTCCTGCATCGGATGCGTCAACTTGTGGTTCTTCGCCTTCCGGCCTGAGAAGAAGCAATTCTGACACATGTCGAAATTGAAGCATTTCAAGCAACGATACCTGGAATCAGAGGAAATGCGTATGAATTGAAATAGAAATCGTACTTTTTCGATATTATAGATTCACTTGGAAATAAAAGAAAGTGAATTTCTACAAGTTTCTAGATTTTTCTAGTTTTCTACGATGCTCGAATTTGCAGATATGCCATACCTGAATCCAGTGATAGGATATTCCTTGCATATGTTACATTTCGCTTGATGCTTTGCGCTCTCCGCGGCGGAGAGTCTATGAAGCACAGGCAACCAGACCATACTTTGAGGCTCTTGTTGCAGCCAGCTCAAAAAGTGCACCGCTTCTATTTCATTTTTGTCTTTTCCAGCCTTCTCGAAGCAGCTGCGAACGCTCGGCTCGATATTTGATCCACCGAATGCCGCCACTTCTCCCAACTGCCTTGGCACTTGGATACAGTCGTGCAACAATAAACCGAGCTTTCGTTGATCCACGAGTCTGTTTGGATCCGCGATTAACCGGAATAGATCTGAAATAACCGTGACTTCCGTTATGTGCACGTTCTTCGTGTTGAGACCATGAAATAGCGAA
Source organism: Bombus impatiens (assembly GCF_000188095.3). Classification (NCBI taxonomy): domain Eukaryota; kingdom Metazoa; phylum Arthropoda; class Insecta; order Hymenoptera; family Apidae; genus Bombus; species Bombus impatiens. The sequence goes on along the minus strand of NT_176796.1, from coordinate 2,447,072 downwards.
ACGACGATATAAATGGAGGGGTACTTACATCGATATTTCTCCTCCAAATGACCTTTGCACAACAGGACCAAACCAACTTTGAAGGAAAGCACGCGAATCTGACCAGTTCGTTGACTGAAATGGAACGACAGTTTGCTGAGCGTTAAAATGTCAACAGAATCGTCGTTTTGTCAGTCGGATAGCAAACGAGCAGCGAAGCATGATTTATTTAATTACGAATAATCGTTGATCGGGCTGCTCACCTATCGTACACGTTGAGGAGCCAGTTGATGGCTAAATCGATGCATAACGGTACGGACACTTGCGTCGGATTATCCGCCGTTATCACTTCGTACAGGGACGTCAAGACTGTCACCATGTCGGGAATGTCGATTAGTTTGTCGTTTTGCGCTCGGAGTCCGTGTGAATCGAACTGCTCTAATGCGGTGGAAAGGCTCAACATGTCCACTGCAAATGAAACATCAATAATAAACAAAATGAAATTACGTACATCATCGTTCGAAAACTTTAAGACGATTACTATATCTTCTTCTTCTATTGGGAAAAGTGAAATATCCATTGGTAGATTCTTTAACAACATATAATTTATGTGACAACGAAGATATAAAATAATTTCCTAAGTTTCGGTAGAAACGAACTCACGAAATTAAGTTACTTGTTTCTTGGAAATTGAACATTAACCCTACCTAATGACGTGAAACTCGCATTAGCGAAAAGCCAAGTTGCATTCTCAGAGATTCGTATATGAGAATTAAAGGTACAGTTCTAAAGTCAGAATATTTTTTGACTTTCAAAGTACAGAACAAGGAGAATGAACACCACTGGTTCTCCAAGCAAAATAGAGCCATGCAAAAGATCAAATCCATCAACAACGACGACGGTATGCGTCATCACTGCCGGGACACGTGATTAATCGAGAAAATTACGACGATTAATGAACGCGCAGGCTAATCACCGGCGAGGACCGATCGCCTGAATACAAACTAAACACGAATACTCGAGAATCTCACGACGGAAAATTAAGGGCTGATACTCACGGCACAATCGTTTTTGCACGGTGCGCAGCTTCATCGCGGTCCTGTACGCTGAAAATCGTACTTCGTTCAGGTCCGCCAGAGAGGACATCAGCTCTATCATTTTCGGATGATCCCAATGGGTGGTCTCCGACTGATGGCTGCAAAGCGTTTCCACGGGATTAAACCGACTCGATCCGGGATTAAGAGATTCATGCAAAATTTTCACGCAACAGCCACACGGATCCCGGCGCGAGAAGTTCCCGGCAAAGTCGAGAGGAGAACTTTGTTTAATCTTTATTAAATCCGGCCACAATTCTTGGCTCGAGCCGCAAGCCAGGTTTTAAGAATTTATCCACGGACCGACGAATTCGCGGATTCATCGGATCTCATGGTCTTCAAGATCATCCGGATATAAGGGCGAGCCAAAATCGGCTTTAACTCTCGAACGAGGCCCGCAAGATGGAATTCAGGTGATTTTCGTTAGTCTCTTGAATCACCTCTTGGTTATGACGATCGTGGAAAAACAATTTTTGCGAAAGTTTGATATCTCTTCTTGGCCTAAGCCACCTTCAAAAGCTGTTCGTATATCGTCACGGGTCTACTTTCGTAACCAGCGAGTCGTTTATCTTTGGCATAAAGTTTGCACGCGTGTTAACAAACATAAAACGAGGCAAAATACATTTTATACGTTACAAGAATACGTCGAAGGAAACGGAACGTCGAGCACAGTTCAACGCAGGATCGCCAACGATTCGAGAAATTGATCTGTTCGTCTTATACGTTTAAACGTACGTTTAAATCGTTCTCATCGATAGTTACCACGACTTTCAGACTTGAGAATTTCACGTAAAAGCATAGCTATCGTAATTAAAACTCGATTCGGCTAATATTATATAATAAAAGTGATTTTGTTTCTCGACCAAGATTAAACGTTTCGCTGTAACAATTGCAATCCTCGCTACCAGTTACGCAATCGATATTCCAGGGTCGTCGATCGAAAGTTAAGCCTCCCTTGGTTTGAAATCCGGTCGCCGATCTAAATTAGAATTTCTATGGTTTCGTCCATTTGCAAGCATCGCCTAAACATTCGCGGCTCGCTTTGAAATTCCCAAACGACGAGGACGAGAATAGCACGAACTTCTTGTAGCCGCTTTCGAACCACCATCGTCTTCATCGATTATTCGTTTGTTTGCGTTTAAGATCGCGTTCTGGATCCAGTGGCCGCGGTCCTGGTAAATTTAACGTTGCGAGATTCGAGTCCGGTTGAAAGGAAGATCGATTACTTGATATAGTAAGGCACTTTGGCGGGTGTGAGGGCTCTCTCCCATGGTGGTTCCACGCTGCTCGCGAGGAAAGCCTGGCTACCCGGAGTGCTGCCATCCTTTCCAAATCCGCTTAGCAACTTGTAACGCTCGTCAACCGCCACTTGCAGCACCTTCCACCTGCGAAAATACGCGAAAAACTTAGCGTCTTCGAACGAAAAATAATCAACATTCGAGCAAAGATCGCGCGAATAAACGTTACGGTACAGTGCAAGACCACAATCTGAGTGTGAAAGTCTGGTTCAAGGATTTAATCTCTTTTAAAGCTTTTATTCTCTTTTATTTTATAGAAAATATCTAAATGTATATATATATATAGGATAGATATAGATATTTGTCGTTAATATTTTTCGAGATATTCGCGAGTAGCTCCGATGTTCCTCTCGGGACTATATGAACCAAAATGAAAATTATGATTCGATAAACGTTAATAAAATGTAAATGCTTGGTGTTCCACATATTTGTATTTTAACCTCTTTTTTGTGTTAATACTTTTCGTGAATAGATGAAGAATTAAAATCGACACGTTTGAGAATGTCTATTACGACAACGTACGTACATATCTTCTCTCTTTCACAAAATGCGTCTATTTACGGCGTTGAAAACGCGTGTAAAAGAAAGATTCTCCTTCTCTGTAGCTTCAGATTTCTTCGTGGAGAATTGATGACGCATACGTGTGTGTCATTAGATGTACAATAGAAGACACCCATGACGCATGCGTTGCGTCACCAGGTACAAACGTGTCCAAGTATAAACGTATCCAAAATTGTCCAAGTAGAAAAGTATAAGCATGTTCAATCGAGTTAACTATACTGGAATGTATGCCCGTATGAAGTACTATAGATTATCACATATATTCGTACTGTTCTTTTCCATTTATATAATGAATATAAAAAAAAAACAGGGATAATTTATATTGCAATGGAATATTTTTATAAACGAAACGAAATATTGCATCTATCGGTGTTTGAAGTTTCAACTAAATCGTTCATCCGAAGATCTTGTACCTTTCTTACAACTCCATCCCGAGGAACGTGGATCGCGGCAAGAGGAAAGGATTTCGTAGCTTTCTCTCAATTTATGTTCAGTACGAAAGATTACTTTTCTGTTTACTCGGTCTCTGGACGAAAAATATTACGAAACGTTATAAATATTATTTAGGTAATTGGAGCGATAAGCGGTGCACTGGCGTTGCGTAAGAATGGATTGTGTTACACGAAGAGAATGTGGAAATCGTTTGACGTTTAGTTGCAATAGGTGTAACGTTGTTGTTTGAAAGCTTGGGTTAAGTGCATATATTATAGCGTTCGTTTTAAATGGAACAACGCACCTGGTGGATAATACGTAAATTCTGTTCGTTATTGGACCAGTGAAATTATTAGAACAATTTGCTGCGTATTTTGCATCGCAAACAGACTGTGTTGCTATAAATAATCGAACTGTTTGGTGCGAGATTTGGAAATAGTCGAACTGTTATATATATTAGAACTGCTGGGATGCTGCGATAATTCGATAGAAAATTTATATCTCAGCTTTTGTAATTATAAGATCAGAAGCTAATTAGAAACTAACAACAACGATACGCGCAATTTTAATATGGTTACTTGGAAAAGAATTATTCAGATTTCAATTTTGCTACATTCCATAGATTCTCTTAGATCGTCTTCAACGTGTCTTTTCAATAAAATTTCTTAAGAGATTTCATATCGTTTAAAAGGTATAAAAGGACACTCGCTTTCTCATTTCAAATCTCGCGCTACAAGTTTTCTTAGAACATTAAAAACCTTCGAACTTGTCGAAAAGAAAGCGAATTAGTACGATGAAAATTTGAAGATCGTAGGGAGGATAAAACCAAACGACCAAGTCCACTGTAACGAAACTTCCTCGTAGGCAAGACGATAAATTTTCTCTAAGTCTCATGCGTGTCGTATTAGCATGATAAATTCGAGAGAATGAAAATCGTTGGAGAAATGAGAATTCATCGGTAGGTAAGTACCTGGTGTTGAGATCTTCGAGTTTCGCCAGCAAAGCATGAGAAACGATGACGCTGCTCGAGGCGAAGACGCTCGCTTGATCGTTCGCGTACTCGATGCTCCTCTGGATGGGCAAGAGTCGTTCGCCGAATTTCTCCAATTGCTTCAGTAATTCCGTCGCCTCGTTCGCATCGTTCGGATTCTGCCAGCCGCTCTGGATCGCTTCGGCTCCGGCCATCCGCGACGAAAGATCCTCCAGCGTCTTTTGGAACACGCATATTTTCTGCAACGAAGAACGTCCAAATCTTTTAAACTTTATATATTATTCTATACATCGGACATAGACTGCGGCAGATTTTTATATTTTTACTAGGCGATTTCATATTTTTACTAAGAGAATTAAAACGATGGAGCTTACGTAATGATCTGTTTCGCCTACTAAACGGGACGAGTAGTCCGCTTTCGATATTTTATTTATTTCTGCTTGATCTGTTTTATTTATTCTGCGATAATTTATTTTCTAGATTCTATGCACTCGCTGGATTTTTTCACCTTGAAGTTTATTATAAATAAATAAAAATCCGCAGACTGTACGTTGCTATCGATACACGGCTGGCCTGGGCAGAGGAAAATAATAATGCTTGACACGAAGCAGGTGAAACACGAGGGAAGCGAGAGGGATGAGAGCATTTTGGTAGGTTTAAAGTTGAAACTTTAACGCAACTTCTTTTGTCGCGAAAGTTTCGCTGGTTTAAATGTTTCCTCGTCGCGCCACCATTTTGCCGGAACATTAAACTTGTAAGTATATAATATGCGCGATAACTTTTTCCTGGATTTTTCTATCCTCGTCGGTGTAAAATTGGAAGGAAAATTTGTTCCTAAGGTGAGTGGAGGTTCGCGTGTGATTCGGTGTAGCACGGGAAAGTTGGTTGATTTAACGCATCGATAAAAGCGAAGAGAAAGACAATGGGAATGGTCGTGTATATTCGCGTATGAAAAGTGCGATTGGAGTCGTTGCATTTCTGGAAAAACAGATTTTGAGATGTCGGGGCATGTTAGAATGTTTACGCCTTTCTTCCTATTCTTTTCTCTCTTTTTTTTTATAATTACCACAGATAATAATTAATTTTTTTATAATTACCACAGACTATCGATTTCTTCGCCGATGAGAACTTTGAAGTATCAACCTCGCACGAATCTACAGTTTCAACAGTCTCAAACTCCATAAAAGTAATATGCATCTAAATTATAGAAGATTTCTCTAGAAATAAGCGACCATAATTTCTACCCTCTTGAAAATTATTTACCACGCGAAAGGAGATATCTATGAATTTACCAAGGAAACGTTTATCCCATAAGATTGGACGCAAGAAGGAGAAACTTGAGCGACGACTGTAACCAGTTTTCGTGGTCGCCGCCGAAAATAGTGTTTCACGAATAAGCGGACATCGTCGGTCCCGGGAACGATGCCGGTTTTCGGTCGAAAAGAAAGCTGCAAACGTAATTGTCGAGAGCTGAGAAGTTTATGGTCATGAAAATCACGTTTATGGTTTACCGAGTTTCGCGCAGTCCTACTCACGGGTCAACCGTGAGTAATCGTTGCTATTAAAACTCGTTATAAATCGTGGTCGAGCCGCTCGTATTTCGTAGCCGGTCAGAAGACCTCGACTTTGTCGCTAATGGCGAGGCGACGAAAGCGTTTTGTTCGACGATAAACGCGCGATACCCAGGCGTCAGGATTGACAACGAATAAAATTTCGTCCTGGTACATGTAGATATTTACATAATTTTAGACGCAGATTTGATACGCGAGAATACGTCGTACAAGCCAATGAGCCGAAACGTAGAGAATATGTGGAAACGCAGAGAAAAGTGGTGATATGAAGAGTATTATTTTTTCAAATTTGCTTTACGATTGTTTGTGCCTTTTTTTGTAATCGATAATAATAATTATGAAAGTATCATTCGTTTTTAGCGGCTATTTTGTAGATTATTTGTTAGAATTTACTTAAAAATCTATGATTGTTCCTCTCTAGAGATTATTTCGGAAAATGTTTGTTTTAAATTCATAAACGATTCAGGCTACGATTAATCTACGCATTGTATGTGTATGCTTAATCCTCTTTACCTCTGTTGTACGCATAACGTGAGATAATAGAATCTCATTTTTGCCACCGACCTCTCGGTCATAAATTGTAATAAAAAAAGAAAGACGGAGGAAACACGAAGTTCAGAAAATGACATAATTACATTCTCCAAATATCTCTTTGACGACTAGGGGTAAAGTAATTAGAAAATCGTCAGAGTTTTGATTACAGTAATTTGGGTAAATTGAATTCGCGGAAGGGTTGTTTAAACGAGTCTCAAACGTCCAGCAACAAGTTAATAAACAGTTAATTGGAGGCAGCCGCAGAAAGTATTTTTCCTCCTTTTGCTTACCATTTTTTAACATTTGCATTTATCGCATATCAAATTATATTTCGTTTACTCCTGCCCCGCCCCTCTATCCTGTACGCTCTTATTTTATCTAAAACCCAAGGTTAGTAGATTACTCGTTTCACGAAACAAGTTCTAATAAAACGACTTTTTTGATAAAATGAGATTTTGCAAATAAATCTTACAAATCTATTATCGTAAAAGAGAAGTCTGTGACTTGTAATTTACAAATTCCCTGGTATTATTTGTCGTTAGTAAATTATTGTTCGACAGGGCTCGAAAACGTTAGTTAATATCTGCTTCGAACGAAGGGATTTCCACCCTGTTCGTTACGAATGTAACAAGATTCGCAATAACCCTCCGTTTAACCCAAAAAATCACGGGGACGAAAGATCATGCAATACGATTCTCCGGTCGCTGCGTCCCAATAAAAGAGTCACGGCGACGGTGGTGAAGGTAACGCGCCCTTTTTCCGCCCCGATAAATTACATTCGACGTTGCGGAACGACGACCGCGTCCCGCGAACCGACAGGACAAAAGGACCGCAACAATAACCCTTAAACAACACCTAACATCCCTTTCAGAGTGTTCTGACGACGCGAAAGCAGTCGTCACGCTTTCCATTCATTCGATTACTTCCCATTCAACCGACGCATCCTTCCATCGGCTGTCTCTCCCTTTCTCCGCTTTGGATCTTCGCGACGAAGAACCGCCATTGCGTTCGAAAACACCCGTCGTAATTTCCAACGAGGAGAAAACGGGCTCCCTTCTTACCGATGTATTTCCACCCTTTCTTTTGCAGTCGTTACGCCTTTGAGCGGCTTTTTCGCGTTCTATTAAGCGTGAAAAAAACAAGGTAACAGGTTTATAAGGGTTGGGAATTTTTTGTTTCAACGACAAAGAGTTTAAGTGAGATAAATGTTAGGATTTTGTAGTTTCTCTATTTTCGAAGTGTTTCGGGACGCGAGTGAACCGGAATTGACACAGGTTATTTAACTTTGGGATATTTCATCTTATTTTTTATTCTACTTTGAATCTCTGGAGCGTGTTAATCAGATGAATTCAACAGTGCTTAGTTTTTAAATGATATCTCCTATTCTATTTGCATCTAGAGTATCTGACAGCGTAGGTAGACGAAATTGGAGCTAAACTTCAATTAGATCTCCGCTCTAATCTTCTAGAGTATTTAATTACTTACTTTCGTGATAAACTCCATCGTTCTTCCTCGCTTAAACCGCGGAATAAAAATAGAAATTAAGTTACTCAGCCCGAACACCTGTGAGTCGTCTGTAATCCAACGATACCTATTAAGAATTAACAAACATACTCGTTCGCTAAACCCATGAAGTATGTACCGAAGTAGCTACCTGGACCGATATATTTGAACCGCCCTATTATTCCAAAATTTACTCCACGGAATGCGATACGCACGAGGCTGTGCCAAAAAATGCGGCGTTTTAGGTTTAAGAAGATGCTCCACTCAGCGCGAGGATGTCGACAAATTTGGAAATAATGCATCGAGCGAGAACACGAGATCGAAGGGGAGACGAACGTACAGAGGACAGAGCGAACAGAGGTTGGAGAACAGAGAAAAAGGCGAAATAATAGGCAGAGCGAACAGTGAAAGAGGCATAGAGACGTGGAAAACAGAAGCGAGGGCAGAAAGTGTAGTGGAAGGAATAGTGGGAAAAGAGAAAAGGAAGAGAAACGGGGGGAGAAGGAGAAGGGTTGCGGAAAGAGCAACGAAAATAGGAGAACCGAGAGAGACGAACAGTGGGAAAGGGTTGGGAAAAGTCCGCATTTGCATTCTAAATAAACGTCGACGACGGACGCTAAATCGCTCTAATTAGTCGTCCCGCTATGAAAGTACTTCAAGCGTCGCTTATTCGGCATCCAGAGCGCGTTCTTAAAGCGGAAAAGCGAAGAAAAAGCTGCGGATGGAAAGTCGATTCGCCCGAGGTCGGTTCGTGGCGCCGACCACGTGGAAAGTGACGCTGTCAGGGATTCGATAAAGAGAATCGTCGAACGAAATACCGTGAGGGACTTGGTTATTCGGGTTGTTTCTCAGGCGATGAATACCGAAGATCAACCGACAATAGTTAAAACTGAGTCGCACAGAAGCCACGACCAGCTTCATAAATTATGATCCACGGAAGAACGAGGATTACAAATATTATTTTTTTTAATTTTCTCTTTGTCTATGGATTTTAATTTATATATACAAAATATATTCAATACGTGCAGTAGCATCTGTTACCTTTCTCTGTAAGGGATGATAGAAAGAAAAAGAGATACTTTTATCGTTCGCTGTATTTCGCATCGAAATCTTTTCTTCGAGAATCTAAGTTGCTACTCACGAAAGAATTAACCCATTTGAAAATACGAAGAAAAATAATCGTCGAGGGTTACAGAGCAATTTTTTTCACGCGTACCTCAAACAAGCCTCGCGAAAGAGTCGTTTCCTTCGTGCACCTCGTGTTTACGAGATCGCCAAATATACCGCTAATTAGGTTTATTAAGTTTATTTGCACCTGTAGCTGGAACGGTGTCGGCGAGAAATTGTTTCAAAGCTGCCACGTAACGGGACCTAAAGAAGCGGAACAAACGACCGTAGTATCTACTCCGCCTACAAAAAAGTCCGCTACAATTTCCTACAAATATACACTCGGACCTATTCACCAAAAAAAGAAGAAAATTGGCAGGTGGAAGCTGATATTATTCGCGATTCTTTAGAGTCGTCGACGAAGATTTAATTCTGGTAATAAATTCCTTCCGGGAAGAACGTACGAGCTCGGCGAAAGTGTCGCGTCCAAGATGAATGTATCGCTGAAAATAACATTACACAGCCATCAATATGTCCCGGTTTCCCGAAGCTCCGACACAGAAATCGTTCCAGCGAACAAGCTGCACGAAAGCAGACTAGAAGAGCCGTACGAAGAGGGAAAAGGATTGGGGGGTGGACAGAGGTGGAGGACGAAACAATTTTTCCTCCGCTTGGCCGTCTGCAATGTCATTTATTATGTAGCCGACCGGGCAATTAAAGTTAACTCGGCCGTGCTTTCGCTCTTCCTTTTCTCTCTTTCTCGGTGGTCGCTTTCCCTGTCTTGTTTTACGCCTTCACAGTAGCGAGCTCGTTCCCGTGTCGCGTTCTGGCCAATTTCTTTCGCGGAATTCACCCAGCTAATTGTCTGGCGCCATTCGATACTGCGTTCGTTACGGCCAGCGCAGTTCGATAATAATTAGCGTGACGCAATTTTCTTAGCGAATTTTGTTAACGAGAACGCGTGTAAACGAATCGCGAGATAACAGTTGGGAGGGAATCTGCGAACATGCGGTGATTAGGTCCGATTAAATTCGATGGAATTTTTTGCGAATAGGCAAATAGAGATTTTTTGCAGGTATTTTAATTTAACTTTATTACAGGGTCTGCAAATTTTTACGTAGCGACGAATCGTCGTTTCAATCGACAAGAGATTCGATGCTTCAAGAGAACAGAGTGGCTTTTTTAACATATTCTACGTTAATTGTTCGAAACGTTTTTACAGTGCGATCATTTCATATGAATCTTCAATCGGCTTGTTCCATTATTGGAGCGTTAAGAACGATATCTTGCGATGTAGAGAACGTAACAAGATTAAAATCCATTTCCTGAGTGATATTGCTTCACTGATTTTGAGAAAAGTGTTGACACAGTAGATTTTCAGTTTTAATCAAAAAACAGAGAAAGGAGAAAATATCTATAATAAGATCTTCGTTGAAATCGCCGATCACGTTGTCGCAACGTATCAGCGTCGAAGTAAATATAGTTATCAAAGTAACGTCTGGCCATCGGTGAGGACAGAGCGAAAAAGAAGAAATCGCAAAATGGGATTATGGAAAGAAAGAGAGAAGGAAAAGTGAAAGATTAAGTAGAATACGACCGAGACGGTTACCAAATTGCTTCGTAAATATTCAGTTTTCCTGTAGACGTTTCTGTTATTTATCGAGTCAACGTGGAACAGGACAAAGAGAAGACCTGGCTGAGGTGACTAAGCGGCAATATTGTGGCGCCTTGTCGTTGGCTTCACGCCATGTGCATCTATTATAAATCTGGCCTCGTAGTCCAAGTACCCTAGACCTTCACCTTAACGTCTCCGCTGTGATTCTGAAACGCGTTCCATCGATTGCCGGATAAAACAACCCTCTCGATCTATGGCCCTTCCATCTTTTATTTTTCACGCGTTGTCAATCGCGCGAGGCGACTCTGAACTTTTTCCTCAAATTTCGGTCAAAATTATCGAAATCGTCGAAAGCGAAATCGCACGAACATTTTCTGCTATCTGATTACGATTCCTATTATTGAGTAAGATGCATAGAAAATTCCGTTTGTAACGTTTCTACGAACAAGTTCTTTACGAACGAATTGCCTATCGTTCCTCTCATTTCTTCTTCACGCTTGTATGTTTGCAGATATCTTTTTTAACTGGAACATTTTATTCGTATTTGTTATTCGTAAAAAACGTGAAACATACAAGAAGTAGCAAAATTATATCGAACGATAAAAAATTATCTGTATTTTAACGATATCAATCGAAGTCCAGTGAAATTTAATTTAATAGAGTTGAACGAGGAAAAATTTCTACTAACCTCGATACATCAAGCAATCAGGAGCAAACCCATGTCACTCGAATTTTCTAGCTATATTACTCGCGGTACTTTATTAAAATCAACTGAGAATCAACGAATGAAATATTTCAGCCATAACACAATGTACAGTTGCGCGACGCAAGATATGTAAACTCATTACACCTGCTTTAGCGTAAATAAATTTGGCCAATATAATTAATCGTGGAATCAAGCACATAATAAACGAATAATTTGTTCGCGTAATTGACGCTGCCTGATCCGAATTATTTGCGTGCGTTATCAGGATGATCCCACTGGGTCGTTCTTTAAAAAAGAACGAACTGAGCGAGGTCGGTCGACAAGATTCCATTCATCACTCTGGCGGTTAATAAACACATCGATGTCGATTGGTTCGCGGAAGTTGAATGAACAAAGTCCGCGAGTGTACTCGACACGATCTTGACTGGTTGGAACGTACAGCACGCGTGCGAGGAATCTTAAAATCGACGTGGCCAGAAGAGAGTTCGCCTCTCTGCTGTTTGTCTAGAGGATCTCAAGCAAAGAAAGTCAGCGGCCGTGAAAACGTCGCGGCGTGTCGATAAAAATAGCTCGTCCCGTGAAAATACTTTTTCGATTTATCAGAAGCTCTTCGTGGCGAGAGCCGCTGATAGTCGTGTGAGTCGTTTTCGTCTTACTAATTTTAAGTAACACGTAGCGTTAGAAAACGTGTAATACCAGGAAATTAGGACGTATTACAGAGAATCACAATTACTTAACGATTATTTAACAATGGAACCGAAAAAACCTGAGACCTTGAAAAATGAAAAAATGCTGGATAGAAAATTTCAGCTTCAAGAAGAACAAATATAATGCAATGTTAATGTACGTACGTATATCCTGCCACAGTGTCGTTAACAATCCTACACAAACTTGATCCAACGAGAAACGTCGAATAAAAAAGGAACCGAATCTGGTATCGAAAGTTTGCCAAGATCGATACATCCATGAACGAACGATTGGCAAAGTTGAAAAAAAGAAAAGAGAGAAGAAGAGGCACTACCAATAGCTCACACAGAAATATCGTTAAAATGTTAAAACAAAGAAAGAAGGTAACATTATGAGTTTAAAATATATTGCGAAACATACGCAGCGAAGCAAGCAACATTAAAATACGGGGGAAAGCGGTCGGCAGAGTGTCGTATTTTTCATGGGAAAATATCGTTGCGCATATGCCGGGAGTTTATCGCGGAAACGTCGCCATCGGAAAAAGGATATTCATTAGCTCCATTTGCCCGAGATCATCGAGCAAGATAGGCCACGTTTTATATCCTACATAACGGATCCCGCTAGGATCGACAAAAATATGTATTTCGCAGCTTGCAAATGCATCTCCGCTGAATACGACAAGGGAACAGGCGCTTTTTACCAGTCCAGCCACCATCGGTGTATTCCTGTCCGTTCTGCCGCGAAATTCCATTGTGCCGGTAGATGCTCTTAAAATGGCGGGATCCGTTTAGAATATGCTTGCCTCCCCTGAACTGGGGATGCGGAAGACGCGATCGAACCTCGCCACTCGATACCCCAACCCCTCGATATATTTCTTCGTGAACTAGAAACGTATCTCCGTTTCTCGATCATATGGGAATATGTGTCTGGAAATTCGGTAAATGCAGGTGTACCCCGTTCATCTTCATTCGCATCGTCTGTGATTTTTTTTTTTTTTTACTTATACTGTATACTCCGTTGATCAAATGTTCGGGATATCCTCCGCTTTTTGGACGAAAGAAAATTTTTAATATACATATTTTTTTGATAAATAAGAATATTTCAATTGTAATCTTCGTTTTTAAATGTAACCGTGCGACTGTAATTAATCCTATGACACTGTAACCGATATTAATCGTAATTTCAGTATTTACTAGAAAAGATTAACATTGTGGATAAAATGTATATTTATTTCACGCTTTAGGCTAGTCTGACGGGTCTTTTCTTTTGTCAAACATCGAATACGATTTAAGGAAGAGGGGAAATAGAATTTTATGAAAATGTTTACTAAAATTTCGCACGATAGGATAAAACGTGAATTTATTCGACTTAAGAGAATCGATATTTTTTTTCTTGGTTTATCGGGACGTTTCGTTTTATGATATATCGAAGGGAGGAGGCGAAGCAGTGTTTCGATGCACAGCAGTTTGCGTACGTTACATAACATTGATCAATAGTTTGTTTATTCGGAATGTAATTGGGCTTTGGTCGGTATCATATTTACCGTGAAACCCGTTTAATAATTTGATAGGTATACGATGCGTTTATTAGCGATAATTCGGCCGAAACCTATGTAAGCATCGTGCTAGCGATAGAAGTCCGATCGAATACGAAGATTGAATTCCTATTCAATTTATATATGGACGTATCTCGGGAAGCACGTCAAGTTAAAAGCATTGAACGCGTAGGATGGTTAAAGGAGATGGTTATTAGAATTTCGTAGAGAAAAATCGATACAGTCGGAAGCGTTATGCACGTTCCAAGGGCAATTTCATTCTATTCTAACGTATATTACTTGCATATTACTTCGAGAGAGTTGATATTAAACGAAGAAGCAATCTTTTCCTATTTATGACACTTTTCATGATTGAGCCATTCAGAAGCCACATTGATTAACTCTGTAAATTAAAAACTGCAAAGACGTGACGATATTTCAAAAGCTATTTTTTTAATTTATCTTAATATTTACTACTACCATCTACGTTATTTTCTTGCAATAAATGTTTGTCTGTTGCGACCATAAATTTCTATAAATATACATTTGTTCCTTAAGGATTCAGCATTAATCGTATACCTACCTATATATATATAATGAAACTGACAAGTTGTGACAAAAGTGAATCGATCGGTTTTATTTCTCGATTGCGAAGTGATTTACGATCTTAGAGCTTCACGAGAAACAAATGGATACTATTGTCAATACGATTGTTTTAACGAGGATTAGATACATTAATAATCGTTAAGAAACTTTGTGTTCCACTTATTCTTCGCGATATATCTGTATTCGAAACATATATAAAACTATTAAAAGTTATCACTTTATATCCATACCATTCATCTTTTTCCTCTTTTGAATATCGAAGTCGTTTATTTTTATAAACTTTATTCCTATTCCCGTTAGTGCAATAAAACGAAATACCTATACCCCGTTCATCTTGCCCCGTTCATTTTTATTTATCGCCCGATGGGTAATCGAAAATCGTGATATTTCGTTGAGCCCGAAACGAAAACGCCCGGCCACGAAATCGATGGAAGGTATTGGGATGTATCTTTAATTGGATTTACTGTTCGACGCGCTACAACCGCGGAATAAGATTCTCCAGGGAAAGTAAATCGATTAGCGAATACGAAATTAGCTCTGCAAATAACAGAGACGAAGCTTTCCGAATCGTCTTTACCATTTCGGTTCCGCGCGAAGCTTCAAGGAGTCGGCTTCGAGTCGTGAAAAATTCAATATATTCTGGCCGACATTTGAATTTTATGTTACACTATACATTTATCATTTATATAGAATATTTAGTTTCGAAACTTTGCACTATCCACGCTGCTTGTCTCCGGTCGTTTTCTGGTTAAATGTTAGATACGCCAGAAAGATAGAAGAGACAAAAATTCGACCACTAATTATCTGTGAGACGACAGGCGGAACAGATTTTTGAAATATGCTATGGTTTTCGTACGACGATGAAAACATCAGAGCATTTATATCGTTAACGATTGTCTTCGCATTAAATATACGAAAGCAATCATATAAAGAATTCAGCCATTTTCCGATACAATAAAACTCAAGAATTACTCGTATGAAACTCGAATTAATCGCAAGAACAAAATACGTACTCTGGAGATTTTATAACACGTTTATTGGTTATGCCAGTGCTACTGTTTTATTTTGCGCAAGCCAATCGAATTACGCAAAATGCATATGTAATTTTTATTTAGTGGAATAACATTGTTAACTACGTTTTTCTTATACCTTCCGATACACTGCATAAAGCATGGAGCTCGAATTGCGGAGGTACAATATTATCGAAAATAGTGAACGATTAAAGAATTAATTGTCAAGAGGCGACCAATGGGAAGAGTAAAAAGGACACTGAAAGACACGACACCCCGATGATGTACAGAATTCCTCGGTGTAATCATAAGTCTGAAGGATACTTGCCGCAATATCAGCGTTATGAGGATCGTTTTCTCCTTTAACGTCCAACGTCGACGCCAGTCCGACGACGCCAAGCTGACGATCTTAATATCGTCCCTCGGATGCAATAAATGCGTATTAACATTTATTACCCCCGACCGATACATTTTTGCTTCGTCGAAAATTCTCTACGTACTTTTACTACGAACCGTAATTCTCTGTCGTTACGTCTTATTAACGAAACGATGTTGCCGTGTAATTCAATGGTGCGCGAGCTATGTACGTCTACGCGTTTCACTTTGCGATCGTTAAGAAAGTAAAGAGCTATTTTTTAGATTACTTTATGCGAATCATTATACCAGGGCTTTCGCTGTCATTACCTCGAAGCCTGGGTATTCTGATACGTTGGCGAAAATTAAGACCGATACGTATACCACGTTAATTGAATTTTAAAACAGTTTCCAACGTTCGTTCTTGTTGTACAAAATTCTGTTCCGGTATAAAAATCTCGTCTTCGCAGGTTTTTGTAATATCACGCGGTAAAGCACGTACATCCTCTGGCTATCAAATCAAGATTAATTAAAATTTGTACGGTTTTAGAATACTAGAGAGGCGTGGAAAAACTTTAATAGCAAAGTTTATTAATTCTTAAGATGATCGAGATACTATACCTATGCATGTCAATAGTTTATATCTTCTAGCTACGAAGAATTCCTACGTATATATGATCTAAATTTACTAATAATTTGTGCAGCCAAATAAAATGTCTTATTTACGAAAATTCTACCTTTTGTAAGAAGAATAAACATGGGAAACTCTTGCACGTGGTTCGAATTCAACGACTACGGGTTGCATTTCGGCGCAACAATAAGAATAAAGCTACCCCAACCCCCCGTTTTTCTAACTTTCCACAGGTTAGCCAAGCCGAAATGTCATCTTTCACCCTTCGAAAACCTGATACTCGTGCGCGAATACGTCAGAAACAAAAATGGACTTCTCACCGAAGAGAACATCGGGGAGAACATTTTCCCGAGGGGTGGCTCCGTGGATTGTCCGCGAGGCAACGTTTCCTCGTGCTGTACCAGCTCTGTATCATGTTCTCTTATCTCGATCCGGTCATCTATCCCTTATCACGAATCAGTCATCTGGATTTAGTCGCGGCGACTGCCACAAACGGCAGAGAGAACGCTACACGGGAATCGGATTAACAGTCGGCGAGATGGTAAGAGCAATTTCCGTGATTGTATCTCTACAACACGGCAGAGGGCACGAGGATACTGATACGCCCCCGCGTAGTGGCTTGTTTCCAAACGATGCCATGTGCCGTGGTGTTAATTACACTCGGTTGTCTGCTAAACTGACTCGTCCGCGTCCGATTAAGTGCGCCGAACTTAACGTTTCGCGGCTCTCGGTTAATTAATTTATCGTCTGCGCGTCCATCGTCGACTTGCGATTGATTATAGATCGCAGTAATCGTCGGGGAAATAGCTATAAATCGTAGCTACGAATACCAGGAATATTTGGGAACAAACGATGCATAAATTATCGGAGAAATTTTCTTGCCAATGTTCGATCAACGAACAAATTTTTCTGAGTTATCGAAAAAACGAAGCTGTCGACCTACGATCGTTTGTCAGTTTGAGCGATTTATTATTGAAATGGCAAATCGTCGAACAAGTTATACAAAAGAAATCTTTTTATTTATACTTTTTAGTTGAAAATCGTACTAGTTGCATCATATATGAAGGTACGATCATTGTTTCTAACTTCTAACATATTCTAACGTAGATGTAATACACATCTGCCTGAACACTGTACAACCCTCAAGGTCACTCAAGATCGGAGCTTTCACAACCCTTTCTCATTGTTCGGCCATCTGTCTTTAAATCTCTGTTACAGCATACACAGCCAACCTAATCTGAATCTAACATCTATTCCAACAAACACCCTCTCTGATTTCTATCTCTCCGTAACGCGAAATACAATACGTGTAATTTTCTCATCGAAGACGGGAATTCTCAACAAATACACGTTCCAAACGACGCAAATCCATCCATCAAATGCTCTCGAAACTCAACAAGCAAGTAAACCACCCTTACAAGTTCCATCCTTGTCCCTTTCCTGCAATCTAAAGCCTCGTACACATGCGACAGCAGTATGAGCAAAGTGCAATCGGATGTTTAGTAGGTGGGTAACGTTTCAGCCGAAATCACCTGATTGTAAGCTCCGTCACGCGTAATAATACCCGCAGGGTAGCGTGTTTCGATCTTAGACGCAGTCTACGATCGCGAATTCAGCCTACGGGAATCGGATTAGCCGAGTCGGAGAAACGGTAAGTGCAATTTCCGTGATAGTATCTACGAGGGGTAGCCATCGATACGACTGGTTGCTTGGTCCTGCAACGACGACTGGCCTCCGTGTTAATTACGAGCAATTGTCCACGAGATCGCTGGTCTACGCAAATTGGTGAAGCTTATAACAAGCCAACGGCAGTATAGCAGCAATGATTGTCATGTGTTTGATTATGCGATGCTCAGATTGCGAAACGTATCTTCTTGTTGCTTACCTTTCCAGGTCCGATCGTGCACGATTTATAGGAAATTTCAAATACAAATACAAATTCATACTCTTAGATGTTTAATTTACAAAACAATTTACAAGATGAAGAAAATATACAGGGTGGTTGGTAAATGGTGGTACAAGCGGAAAGGGGGTGATTCTACGCGAAAAAGGAAGTCGAAAATATAGAATAAAAATTTGTCGTTCGAGGCTTTGTTTTCGAAAAAATCGACTTTGAATTTTCGCTCGGTACGCGTGCACTTTATCGCGTCTCGTTATAACGGATCTCACTGTAGATCGTTGTCTCGATGGAAAAATTAAAAAAAAAAAATTAAAAAAAATTTATATTCTATATTTTCGACTTCTTTTTTCGCGTAGAATCATCCCCTTTCCACTTGTACCGCCAGTTACCAATTACCCTGTATATAGAATAAGGAAAAGAATATACGTATATATATGTAGCACACGCGGAGACTACTGTTTTTGAGTGAGACATAGCCATAGACCAAGACATAGAATACGTGCAAGTGTTTGTGAAATATAAATGCGAGTGAGAAGATTCGGAGGGTATCGTTTTATAGAAAGCAAGGCAAACAATGTGACAAATTCAGTGAGAAAGGATTACAGATTTTCTCTCTAATAAATAATTCTACCTCGAACCCTGCGAGCTATCTATGAATTTCCAAGTAGTCAACCTATATACGACACACGTGTACACCGTTCTATGTACGCAAAGGAACCATCGCACACGTGCTCTTTCTCTATACATGTGCACAGGAGAGTCGCTTTCTTACTTCCGCGGCGTACCTTTTGAAGAAAACGGAAACTGGGAACGTGAAAAGGGTCAAGATGGATGTGAAACAGGCCGAAAGACGAAAGAGGACGAATACTCGACCGTGTACAAGAAATATAGTCGGCACGATGGAAAACTGGCAGGAATATAAAGAAATCTTACGAGTTGGCTCAAGAGGTTACAGACGCTACGCTGGTGAACGTCTTTTATGGTGGAGCGTGGGCAGGACTTAATTACTTTGACGTTGTGCGTGTGTGTTCTCAGCGAGTAAATGTATGCGATCATTACCAAACGTAATTAAAATCTCGTGTCGTTCAGCAAATTAATTTCACGGCTAACGGATTTCCTATCGGTCACGGCCTCCGCTCGGCCAGAAAGTTCCGCAGATTGCGCGACATCGATTAATCGTTCATTTATTTTTGCAGAATTGTGAAATAACGCGGAAGAAATAAATCGGAAACGAACTCCACCATCTCTGCTGAGTATTAGATGAAAGAACGAGAGAAAATATATGTGAGTAATTGAACGAGTGAATGAGAGATAAAGAGAGACGCAAGGTAGACTTCGATCGACGATCACACGAGATATTAAAGCTTCCTTTCTAAGGTATTCCAAAATATCCGTAGAGTTTCCTCTTTGGGCTATTTTCTTCGATAAGCTTCGCGTAAAACTAGCAATCGAAGAACCTTGGTTTTCGTTCTTCAATCTATTGCTCTTCTTCTTTCGCGTTTGTTCGACGTTGAAAATTAGCAATGACGATGACGAAGCGTTTAATGCAGACGTGGTATAGGGTGGAATTATCACGTCGTTTATGGCGCGACCAATTCAGTGTAGAATAGGATCGCAACGTCAGTGCACTTACGACATTGTAAATAAAGCATAGGACATGATATCTTAGAATTGCACAGGTCAACGTGTACAATTGGATGACAGATTTAAAGAAATTCGTAAAGCTTTCGTGTCCGTACAGACTACGATAAGTTGCATTCGTCGGCAAATTCTAAATCGCATTTCCATTTTTCCAGCTTGTATGCTGAAAAACAAATGACAACGGTAATCGTCCAAATAAAATCTAATTGCGACATACTGTACGCGCATGTAACAACGATTAAAAACAGGGTCGCAAAATTTCTTGTGCAAATTAGCCACGTACAGGTCGTAGCGCAAACAACGAAAAGAGGAGAGAGAGAGAGAGAAAGAGAGAGAAAGTTAAAGAGGAGGAGAAACGAGGAGAAGAAATTATTTTACACGGAACATAGTCGCGTTGCATGACAATTGGTGGCGTTATGCGGCGCGTTTAATTAAAGATTCGGCCCAAATGAGTTTCGCACGCCCCTCGTAATTTCACTGTCGGTCGTTTATTTGATTCGGGGGCGTCGACTCGCTCTCTTTCTCTTTCGTTTCTACGATCACCAGAAATACGAAACCAGAATCGAAACTGTGGTAAATTTAAAATCGCTTTTTCCATTTTTCTATCGCGACGAACCCGATTATCGTCGGTTATCGTTGGACGAATTCCCGAGGAAACAACAGAAACCGGCCGACAACCGCGATAAAAAGTCGCGAAAATGGAAAAACCGTAATTGCTGTTATATTAATTTGCACGGTACATGCCGCTACTCGAAACTTTTTTTTTTCTTTCTTTCTTTTTCGTCAAACATAGAGGGAACGAGACGAGCGGCGCGCGGCGCACAGCTCGCAACCCTGCTATTTACTTCATCGAGGAATTCAGACCGAGTAAAAATGTGTGTTTCTCACGCGTGCATGTCGTACCAACGTCGAGACTTTATAAAAGTCCAACTTCACCGGTGTACTCGCGAAAAAGGGCAGCGGGTCTGGGTTAGGTAACGTGTAACTTTGACAAAGCGACGTGCATATCTAACTGGCCCCGATTCATCAAACTTTCCCCCGGATTCCGCTTAACTTGCCGCAGCTTCGTGATTTTCCTTCGCACTGGAAAAAAAAGTTCCGTCAACCTTTATCGCCCGTTCGGTTCAAAAAATTCGTTTCGAATAAAAATCTGTCCCTGCTAAAAAACCCTTCGTCATCTGTCTATACTATAGGTAGAGTTGCGAGATAGGAATTCAAACGAGTCAATTATAATAACAGGCGATACAATACTTATAATATGTGAAAGCAAAATCGCTCGAATTTTCCATGGAATGTATGCTTCAAAATTTCGGTGAAATTACCAATTACGAATTTTGTTAACACGAACAGAAGCAACGAGAAAGATACTTACAATGGCTACAAAACATATTTGCGCACCGTTGTACTTGTTATAATATTTGCTTAATAATTAATCCATTAGCTCCAAATATATTAAATCTTGTATCCCCCACGCTTTCGCGCGACTGTAAAATTTTGATACAACGAAAATGAAGTATAGAATCTCGTAAAAAGCGTTTCATTGGAAAATGAGACTATATGCAAATACCTCTTGCAACCATGCTATCCCTTTTACGCTATCGTGATTCCAAATTTCGAGTCTGATGGAATAGAAGGTTTCCGCGCGAACAAGGGAAACTCGCACAACGGGGGATGGAAAGTAATGGAAAATACGAAGTAGAAAATCGACACGAAAAAGAACACTTACCCACGAATTTGTTAAAACCACCTTTTGCGGTTTCCACGATTTCTGTGCGCAATTTTTACGCGTTTTACATTACAACCTGGTTGTTCTTCCTCTTTAATTTTCTTGTTCACGCCGTCCTTCTCGCTCCGACGTACAACAGAGCGACGCAGGACGAGATCGCGGCGTACTTAATGGGCCTTTAACCCCTGTGCTCACTCCGCTAGTCCGTACCTCCGGCACCGAGACTTCCGGTACAATTTTCCCATTGAGGAGAACAGCCCCGTTGCCCCATTAAAATTCCCCTCTCCCTTTTCGTCCCTTAGAGGTCGAGGCGAGTCCAGGCGTCCGCTCGTTTCTCTGGCTGCCTCTTGTTTTCTCGTTACACCTCGACTTCCTCTCGGATGAGCACGATGAATGGCGCCGAATGGAACAAGCGAACCCCCTACTCCCTGCCCCCTGCCCCCGTCTAAATCGGAATCGGGGGATTTGCACCTTGCTACTAGGCCTTTTGTTACGCGGCGCAAGCGAAATTTTGGAGCTGCTAAGATTTTATTTAACTTAGTTAAGAGAGTTTGAATGGAAAATCACACGATCAAGTAAGAAGATTCCATAATTAAAATGAGGAGAAAAGGTTGGTTTAAACGAGGATTTGGTTTTAAGTATCGCGTAGTGTATCGTCTACATTTATTAATTAGAATGAATGTAGAAGATTCTTCTTTCAGACTAACAAAATTGACAGCTACTTGAATGCAGTTACCTTGGGTATGAGAAAATGTAGTTTTCGCTTAACCAGAAGAGTCTGGGTGGAGAACGAGTTAATGAACCAACAAGATTTTATACGTAAAACGTGGGCGAGAATTCGACGTGGTTTGATTTCGTTTATAGATATCAGGAGATCAAGGAAATGTTTGTAATATATAAAAATGTAGAAAGATTGAAATATCACATGCTGGACCGCCCAATTGTAATTCTGTATCATCGTCAACTAAATTTATCGAGCGATACACGTTGCGAAATATCACACGCGTTACGTTGCGTACGATTGTTTTGAAAATGAGAGAGAGAGAGAGAGATAAATTGGGAAAGTAAAACGAATAAATATTTTGAACGCGACGCAACATCACTGGTGTTCCACTTCGGTCGTAAAAATGTACTCGCTAGCATTTTTGCGGTGTAAATCTGGAACAAATTGCTTGGCTCTCTCGTGTAATACTAGCTGAAGGACTTTTGAAATCGGAGACACCTAACGCAATTGTCTATCCGCGTAGCTTCTGACCACTTAAACAGCGCGTAACCACCGGTTCTCTAGATCGAACGTGTAACGTCTATGATCGTAATAATTAATTATTAGTATATTATTTCAATGATCTATATCGCGATGGACTTAGGTAATTAAATATATAGTAAAATATTTAGTTTACGATTGATCTTTCTGCGATTCTTTATGTTTCGAACTTACTTTCGTTTCGATCGAAGAAAGACCATTGATGTTTGAAGAAAATTAATATAAAATTGAAACGAGATATCAAGTATATGGATAACGATTCTTTCATATTTCCTCCAAACATAAGAAACTTTTTAACGACAGAAAAATACCACTCGGATGAAAGTGATACAGAGAACGTAGGAGAGTTAAAAAAGATTAAACGAAGCAACCGGAAGCTTTCATAATCTGTTCCCACGTAAAAACAACTAGAAATACTAACAGAGAGAAACCCACCTACTGCGTACTCTTCGATAACTACAAGCCACACACGTCCTCGTTTATCTGCTTCGAATAACAATTCTATCATCGCAAGCTCCAACTCGAGTACGTATCGTCCACGTTCAAAGATACCAGCAACTTATAAAGAATTCTCCGGTCCTTAAAATAACCGTGAACGTCAATGCTTAAAATACATTTACCAAAAGCAAGGATCGCTACGATGTTTCTTCCTCTACTCGCGAACATTCTACGTCGAACAGCCATCATCAAAAGTTGTACGTATTTGGAGTCGAATGGCAAACCTGCGCCACAGGAATTCTTTCAACGATGATAGACGCGACCGCGAATTAAACGCAATGCGGCACGGGTGTTTACGAGCGCGACAAGCGCCGATACGGGTATTTCACGCTTGCCAAAGCGTTCTAACAGGTTTCAAAGCGCGAACCGCTCGCGCTCGCGCCGCTACGAGGTCGTTGCACTTGCGTTCCGCCGCGACAATGCTGATATTTCGCTGGAAATGCCGCAGGGAGAAAGTATTCGCAATATTTTAGCACTTAACCAGAGCCACGGAGATTCCGCGACGGCAATAAAACGCGTAACATTTCGCCGAGATATTGAAACATTCTCCATTTTACCTCTGCCGAGCACTTTCTAGGGGAGCAATAACAAACGCTCGGATCCGCCTGAAAACTCGCGCGGAACGGCCTGCGTCACTCGCCTAACGAGCTTTACGCTACGAGCGGACTGTGTCGCGATATCGCTTTATTCGCGAATCAAGAGTTTCGAGTTTCTCGGCAAATTTTTAGTAAAATGATTGAAGTTTCAGGGTTGGATCGAACGCAAGAGATGGCAGATAAGGCCACCTCTTCCACGCCTTGTTACGAACTGAAGCGAAACTATTGGCTTTTATTGAGAATCATCGGTTAATCGATGGTTTGAGAAGCGTCGAAGTTTTAAATAGAATTTAGAGAAGGTACAAATTGCTATATAAAGATCGTAACATTTGTCCTTTATAAACGTAAAAATAGGAATGGACGTTGCAGTTCGATATTGTAATAGAAGAATTGCACATTTTATTTTTACTTTGGAATTCCCTTGCTTCTTACCCTCGCTCTTTACGCTTCGTTTCTTCTGTTCTCCTTTCCCTCTTTCGCTCTCTTCTTCTTTTTTTCACTTTGCCCTCTCTCCCCTTCTCTTTTGCCCTCTTCTATTCCGCAGCATCCTCTATCGATATCACCATCATCGATTTTCAACAGCTAAATTTTCAAGGCAAATTTTCTACCAGCCAAACATCCAAGCTTTCAACGCGCCGATCCGCGTAGACTTTCCCAAACACTCGATTTTCCCTTTGAACGAGCAACATTTTCCGTAGCGTGGTAGGAATTATATTAACATCGACGATGACGCGGATCTCGCAACAATGGCCGGGAGGCATTTAATCCCGGCAATTGCGCGACTTCGAGGGCTCGTTTTCGCTTCCGTGTGTTTCGCGCTGCCAGCACGAAATTGCTCGACCGAGACCAAACGCGGGGTTGGAACAAAAAGCGCGGGATGGGGAAGGAAGGGACGAGCGAGAGAGCCAGGAGGACCGACCGGTCCATTGCGAACAGAATAAATTATTCATTGTTTACGAGCGAGTGCTCGAAAAGGTAAATGCATCGACAGGAATCGCGACTTCTCTCCCTCTCTCGCTTCGGATCATTAAAATCGCGAGGGGGACAATTACCGGGTTCGGACCAGTCCCGATGCCAGCAACCCTCTTCCTCTTCCATTTTCGCTCGAGTCGTCTCGCAGCTGTTGCTACCCATCGTTCAAACTGTGAATAACGCGTGAATCGGTTGCTGGGATCGTGACTCTCAGAGCTTTTTCAACGATACTCGACTAAGCTCTCTCTGTGTCTAGGTACGAAGCTGATTTATTCGTGCTCGATCTCACGGCCGATCTGAACAATCTGCGTGAAAAGGAATTTCTTCGCTCTTTACGTTAAAACGATATAACGGCAGAGTAAAGAGTCTGAGATTTCGTTTTCTTTATACGGTTCGATGAAATTGAAGCCTCCGGGTCTAGCGATAGACCGTGCGAGACGTTCGTGAATTACACCCCAATCGATTCACACTTTCGTAATCAAACCAGTTCTTCCACTATTCACGGCTACCTATTTACCTTAAAAGAGACTATTCCAACTACGGTGGTCCTACCACAAAGTACACCACAGGAAAAACGATTTTCTTTCACTTCGACCCCTTTTATATTTCACAAGCTTACATCATCTCGCGAGCTTACCGGGTGTACAACACACGCGCGTTGAGTAACGTAAAAGATCCTCTTAAGAGTGGCTCGGTCCGCGACGACACTTTAATCTAAACTTATTTCCAGAGTGTAACGCGCTGCAGGCTTTCTTATACCGATTCAAGGAGGATGAAAATTTCACGACACCGCGGTATCAGAGCGACGCGACGAGCCTCTACGGACGATCGATTTTCGGGAACGTTCGAGAGTAGACAAGGGTATACGGTTGTACCTCGAACGAACACGAGAAGCAAGGAAATCCATCGTCTAATTACCGCGAGATACGGGACCGAGCAGTACCAGGCTTTGCTCATTATTCTGATTACACGACGAGATCGTCTATCCACCGCGTAACATCGTGTAACATCGTATCATGGATAAAAAAGGGCCAAAGGATAGAGGGAGAAAAGCCAATGACCTTATAAACTTTAAGAGCCTCTTGGAGATGGTCGTCGTATCGCGTAAAAGCGTGCATCAGCCTTATTACCGTGTCGTAATTAATTCTGATGTTAAACGGCCGGGAAGAGGGCAGCGCGAGGAGCACGAAGAAAACTCTCTTTTTCTCACGGAAAAAGGCATCTTAAATCGCCCGTAAGAAAGGCATCGCCTCGCCCTCTCTTGGCTCGGTTCCTTTACTCTCTCCCCTTCGTCCATTCGTTTCTTCGTCGCTCTCGCGATGCCCTGTAATCGAGCAATTTGTGTCCCCGCGACGTTGCACCGATAAGACGTTGTTCGCAAAAAGGCGCGCGTCGGCCGTACGCGCGATAATTTACGCCACCACCCCGCACCGATACGGATGAATTGTGGCCTTTCGAGGTCGAACGTCGCTCGCTTCTCATGCCATTAGATGATTTAGGTGCTGATTTTCTTTCCTCGCGACGTCCAATGTTCTTTATTTCTTTCGATATACAGATATCGTGTATTTATTATTTTCGATCCTAAAGAAGCCAGATATTTGCATTTCGATTTTCTCTGGATCACGAACGTTCTATTAAAAGTTGGAATTTTCATGACAGAATTGTTCCTGCTTTCGGTCTATTTGCAATTCGATCGAAAATTCACATTTTCTTTGGCTAAGCTACTTGTGAAACCTGTGTATGCGTAATTCAACTATATCTTTATGACGTGTGCAAATACTTTCGGACATCGAATTCTACGTAAAACTACGAAGCGTTAGTTCCTCCTCGGTATTCCATTGGTACAATGATAAAAAATCAATACGATGAAAGGATAAACGATTGAATTTGTAAACACCGGAATGAAAGAGCATCGTTTGCATCGGGAATCGAGGATTTCCAAGAAACCAATCGTTAATCGCCTCGTTTGTGACGATTTTTGGCTACTCGATCGTCGAAATCTCTGCTATTTTCACAACTATCCATCCAATACCCTGCGTGTAAAATTGGCGCCAGTAACGATTTCATATATTATGTATGTACAGGCGGTATATCGAGAGTCTAGTTCGTGAAAGACTAATTGACGGCGAACCGACGAATACGATCGCCTGTTCCGGACGTTCGGCCGGTAATTATACACGGGTAATTTATCACGAATCGTCAGAAAGCTGTTTCTCCGAGGGACCCATTTCCTGGGGCCTCTCGATACCCAAGCATTCAAAATTCACGAACGCCTCAGCGTTAACACGTTCTCTGCTATTGACGCATACCCTGCGTCAATTCCATCAAGTGCACGTAAGTAACGCCGGTAATGCAAGTGTTGCATTTTTCTTTCTTCGCATTTCCGCGTAAAGTCAAAGAAAAAGAAACATTGTTAAAGTAGAATGTCATTTATTGGAACGAGATTTTAAAGTCGGTGTCTGATTAAATGGATTTCTGTCCGAATCTGAACTGTTACTGGAACGAGAAATCACAGATAAGGGAGAGACTCAACTTTACAGATGAAATAGGTTTGAAAATTGAAAATCCAAGAATTTGCGCGTTGTATAAAACGTTCGGAAATTTCAGTGACGTTACGACGAAACACGAGCAAATCTCCAACTTACTCAAATTCTTCGATCCATTTCTGAATGCGTCAACGCCTTTCGCGTAAAATATTAACGTTAGATTAGAGAAAGCGGCAAGTTTTGTGTGTACGCGATGCACCACGGGGACGAGATGTTTATTCTACGTTGGTGAAATATCGACGTAATTTCGCGCGAGACGATAATGCCGCGCGTGCATTATCGAGGTACCGCACCAGGCGGAGTGATGCTCGACAAACGTTTATGCAATTTCTTGCCAGTCAAGATGAATGTGGCTACTCTGACTGCGAACAGCGTTTGTTTTTGAACCAACATTGAGACGATTGTCGCGCTGATAAATGATACGGTATACCTAATTATGTAAGTCATGAAGTTAATTCCAGCTTTGTTAATAGTTGCGATCGATCATTGGTTATTTGCTAAATGATAAATAAAAAAGCAGAAAATGTAGGAGAATAGAAAACAGTTGACCCTTCTGTATCTTTTTGTTCATTTACGATTCAATCGTATTTTTATAATCATAAAGATGGAGTCAAGCGAAAGAAAGAGAAAAATTCAATTTCTATCGAAGAAATCATCCTTCGTAGTTTTCTCACGAATATACAAAATCGTCGAATGGATCGTCCCTTCTCACTGTTCACCAAACCTGACAATCTTCCAATCCACAACCTTCAACCTTTACACTAGCAAAACTTCGTAGGATTGTACCCTTCGTTTCCAAGTCAAATCCATATCCAAGAAGAATCGGAGAGTTATCAGACACACAAGACCCTCGATACAGAACGTCTACCATAGAGAAATCGTCCGATTCCTCCCTCAACTCATTTCTCTAACATTATTCTAAGAAACAAAATGTTTCCTGGTCACTTGCAACAGCTTTCATCGAGGGACCGATATCCAAAGGTTCGAACAATTGAAGATTCCACGGAAAAGACGTAAGTCCGCTTTTCTTCATTCTTATGACATTTTTCTAGCGATTGTTAGCTAAACGGAAGAATCTTAGCGTGAAATAGTCGAAGAAGGAGATGATCCGATAAGATTGCGAAAGACGTGGATTTATCGATCAACAACATACAGAATCTTAAACTTGCTCCTCTATGAAAGCCAGGAAACCTAACTTATCGTTCGTTTTTAACTACGCTTTTATCTTTAATTGCTCTGCTACGAAAGACAGCGGTAAAAAATATGACCTATCGTGTTTTTCGCTTGTGCCCTTCCACTTTGTACGGTCTTTTAAAAATCGCAAAGGTCATACACGTTGTTCACCGTGAGAGAAGAAGAAGAAGAAAGCAGAAAAGCAGACACTATAATGGGATCAGCAGCATGATTAACAGCCACGTAGTAGTCACGGAGTTAGAGTGCGCGAAGGGCCGAGGAGAACGACAAGGGTACTAATTATTACAATTATCCGCGGACAATTACGACGTTAAATTGCATTCCCAGCGGCAACGCTGGCCCTGGGGTATGCTTCGAGGAGAATCTGTTGTCCGTGCATCTGCAGCAGTACAGGGCGAAAGGCTGAGAGGCGCAGATTGCTGCTGTTGCTGGCTGCGACCTCTGCGACAGCCACGAGAATACAGAGAGAGGGAGACAGAGAGAGAGAGAAAGGGAGAGAGAGCGAGGTCGGCTTATGCATACAAAACACGGAACACCAGCACTACCACCGCTGGCCCAATGTCTTGCATTAGTTCATGGGTGTTTACCGCTGCTTTTCCTCGTTTTGCCGGCTGACGCCTCGAAATCCAACCGACTTCCGTGAAATTCACGTTTTCTGTGGTTCCAAGGATCGTCAGATGCTCCAAACTACTGAATCTTATTGCCCTTTTTCGTAGAAGAGCTGTCGTGTATTTGATTGAACATGGGGGTACTTGGATTATGTATATGGTGACTCTTCGGTGATTGAGAAGGGATGACTGGGACAAAAAACATTTGGGTATAGCGTCATGGTTAGTGGATGGGATTTTGTTGAATTAACTGGACGTTGTCGTCCCTAGTGATTCTTGAAATTGACCTAGTGGAGCGAGCCTCAGGTGTTTCAGGTATAATAGGAATTATCTAGATTCGTCTGGGGACAAACAGTTCATATAATAGGAATTGCTCACTGATTTCTTCCGCTAGTTATGATTTATATATACAATGGCGGCTAATTATTCAGGTAAATTGATTCGATCGAGAGGAGTTCATTTAATTAAACATTAACTAAAACTTCGTTAAATGATACTCTATCGTATATCAAATAAATAAAGGTGAATTAACAGGGAAGAAAAATACTTGGAAAAGAACATGAAAAATCATAGACACGTGGCCAGCTAATGAAACACTACTGAACAGGAACAAATGGAACAGATGATTTCAAATGTAGGTATTCGAGTTTGGCAAATGAAACGTTTCGATGGTGAAAAGCAAATCGAAAACGATTGGGAAGTAATCGAGGGTAACATAAATCGTCTGATCGATTGGTATTGTTTCATCGACTGCCAGTAGTTGAGATTTTATTTCTGTTTCCCGGATGTTCCTCGTGTTATCCTATTCGGGTTACACAAAATACATGTTTCACACATTTTCAATTTTTCATGAATTTCTTTTTTTCTAACTGACCACGTTGAATTGCTACCAGGAAAAAAACTGTTACCAATTACGTCAACTACCTACTTTAAACACGTATTCCTTTTGTGACATTTTTATCGAAATGACATCTTATATTGGACATGTACACGCGAGAATTCGTGTTTTTAACTCACAATCAGACGATACAAACGGCGAGCGCGATGGGCGCGCTGTGACACACAAATCGTTGATACACAACCTGTCTGGCCATTCGACGAAACTGGACGCATGATAATGCACTGAACAAGGGAATAGGTTGGCTGCGACGCCTTGCACATTCCACGCATACCTACGCGTCCCACAATCGAATGCCATGGTTCGCTTTAAGCTTACCGTTCGTCGTCGCTAATTAAGATCACTTTGAATCACGATAAAAGTTACGAACAGATATATCATTGTAACTTTCGATGATAATTTTCAAGTCTTTTCGTGTTACGAGATTTCTAACGTTTAAACACGATGTCAGAAGTATTAAACGTTGTACTGAAATTTTGTGACATTTTGAATTGCACAATTTTGTACGTCGAACAAAATTTCTTGCGTTGCGCAACGCACATAACACAAAGGAAAATGTCTACGAATAAATCACTGTAGATATGGATTATCAAGTTAAATACGAAGTCGAGTATCCTATGAACCAGCCACGAACGAATCAATTAACTAGCCAAGTAACGAAAAAGAAAAGATCTTGTTGAAAAGTATAAATGCTTCTTCGATGATCGTGGAATGCAGAGCGTACCGTAATCAAATAACTATCTGTCACCCGGAACGAGGAGACAAGCAGATCCGTTTATCTCGAAACACAGCGAAACGACAATAAATAATTCAACCAGTCAAATTAGAATCATGCTTTACAGCTGGTACTATAGGAGACGCGAGCTAGCGGTCGGACAATTTAGTGGGCGTTCGTGTGCTTGTATTTAAAGCGATAATCCTTACAGCAGTCGCGTTACTGCTAACATTATTTATTACGTCCTTTTATCAGGCAACTGGTTCGCCTTGAAATCTAGCCGCTCATCCGACAGCGGTTCGTGAACCTGGCGAACGCAACGAAGAGGTGCAAACTGCGAGCCACGAATCGCTAATCGCAGATAAAAGCCGTTGAAACGGCCAACTATCATCCAGCTGGAACAATCGACTGGTTTTTACCATTGAAAACGATAACGCGTGAGAATTAACGACCGAATCGATCAACGCTTTATAGTAAATTTCCTCCAATAAGAATGCTTCTATTCTCTAACCCTAACTTTCTTTTTCCCTAATCAGAAGAGTAACAAGCTATTTTACTAGAGAGAGTTAATTGAACGTTATTCGTCCACGAGCGTGGCTTAATTGATGCCAGTTAGCTTGTCTATATTTAGACTAACTTAAACTGGATCGACTATTTTTGAGCGAGCCTAACATTTATTGTCAAGATCACTGGAAATCGATCCTTCTCAAGGTATTACAAAGAGGAGAAACGAATTCCCGCTCGATCGCATCCACACCAACCCGAAGAAACAAACTTAACTCGTCGCGACTTTAACCCGATTGAAACGAGACTCGCGAAGAAATTGCCACCGGTATGAACGGGAATAAAACGATCGATCCTGGGCGCCGAGCAATCCACAGAGCTGTAAACTAAAGTATCGAAGCTGGAGCTAGTATCGAAGCTGCAGGCTCCTCTGTTCGAAAGCGGAATTAGAGAAACTGGCTTTAAACAGTTTCCAACTTCCATCGAGGGACAGCTTTAACTGTTTGGGGTGGATCCAGACATTCGAGACGCCGCACGCCGATACTCTCTTTCTCTCAGTCTCGCGACACAATGCCACGCGTGGACGTGAGCTCGTCAGATTAGCAATCAGAATGGAATGGTACATTAAAGGCGTGTCAACGCGCGTATATATGTGTATGTATATACCTCCTCCTGTTCGAACGACGAGATCACCTCGTAGTAGAACTGCTCGGCCATCGAGAGATCGATCTTCAGAGAGGTGCGATCGCTCTCGTCCGGCTGCTCCTCCTCTTCTTCCTCGCCATTCTCGATATCGTAGTCCTTTATAGCCACGCTCCTTCGAGACAGGATCTCGATCGCGTTGTTCTTTACAAGCTCCATTTTTTTTTACTATATTCCTCGTACAGGCTTTTTTTTATGTCTTCTTTATCGTTGATTATTTAAAGGGTATTCACGAGGTTAACGACTTGTATCAATAGGGTTAGAAAACAATGATTTTTATCGTACGGATCTATGAAACGTTCAAAGAGCTTGGCACACGGTTTTAACACGGTTACGTAACTTATCACAGCTGATTCACTTTTCGTTATCCTACGCAGTTCCAATTCGATCGCATGGCGATTAATTACACGGTTTAAGAGTAACAGCTACGATACCGATAACAATTATTCGTTGGTTTGTCGCGAATTATCCTTCTCACCAATCGTAATACCTTTGTTCTTTATGATCGATCGATTTCGAATACTTTAATACATTTAATACATTTCATGTAGCACAGAGTCATCGTTTTCTTTTTACAACATCAACTTTTAATCTTTCAAGTAGGACACTGTACGATCGGTCTTGCGAGACGCGTTTCTTCATCCTGCGATTTATATTCTGCGGAACAAGTTATTCATCGAGTCATCGAACACTCGAAGACGAAAGAAGGAAACGAGAACGCGAGGAAAGCGCGCGCGGCGAGCCGCGCGTGAAGCCTGCACGCTCGCGAGTGAACTGAGCCGAAGCAACGAAAGAGCACGTATAATGCAGCTTGTGTCGCTTTCCTAGTGTCAACCAACACCGACGCTAGATAAACCCTACCAACCGCGGCGACGACGTTCTCTCAGCGAAAAAGATATCGGCTTAGACCACTCGAGACTTCTTGAGAAGCGTGACTTACATTAAATTCGCACGATTATCAGCTTGATTCCTTTTCCTATGCATAACCGTGTATAACGGCATATGCATGTTTATCAATCTCGTTCATTCTCTATTTAACACGTTCCACGTCCAAGAACAAATAACAGCGTCGAAGCATGGAATTTTAACCTTCACAGAGCAAATTGGGTCATCGGTGAGTCACGTTGAATTTCTTCGAAAGGGATCTGTATTTTTTGTTCACGAATGTCTCCAACATTTAACTTGATGAACGAAGAATTAGTGAAGAAGCTATTAAGTGTTCGAGAATTTGTTACGATTCTTAAGAGTGTAAAATAAGTAACATTTTATGAAAATTTCTCTTCTACTTGAAATTTAAATCGAATGTATCGATCAAACTTTTCCTTCTTAAAGGGCAATAGATATATCTGAATGAACAACGATTCTCGAAATAATCTTACTGCGAAGCACAGTGTCTACATTTATTCGAAGCCAAAGAACGTTTCAAATTATTCTAAACATTCATCGACTGCAATTTCCAAGCTCTCGAGAAGAACGGATTCCATTTGGGAAACGCTATCATTTTATAAACACATCGGCAATATAATATTATACGCGAGAATGCTAAAATAAACGCGCAGAATCTTTAGATTCCAGATTGTCGGGGAATTCGACGAATGCGCGACCACGTATAGCGAAGGATAACAGGAAGCGAGCATGAAACGGTCCAGACGTAAAACGGGAATTAAGAACATACAGAGAAACGAATGCAACGGCAAAAAGAACAAGGAAAGAGGTATAGGTACACGAGAAGCGAAGGATGTGAGTAACGAGCGACTAAACGTGGCAGGATGTAGCAGACGATGTTCTCGATCGATTGTACTCTCAGTAGGAACTGGTTTTCAGCGAGGAAAAGTGAAAACGTACGCTACTGAAATCTAAAACTTTTAACTTTTTTCCCATTTTTCGTACATTCTATTTCGTTTCAGCCGATCAGTAATTTCTTAATATTTTGACACTTTTGCTGGTTTCATCTCGAGGAATAAAAAAAGCAGAATAAAATCATACGGCAATTTATTAAAAATTCGTATAATCAAAGCTTGTAGGAGAATAAATATCCTACTCCTTTAATATATTACAGAATTTGGAGAAGTAACGCAATATTTACGTCGAAGGATTAAATTAACTTTCAATATGGAAAAATATCGTCTATACGGAAAAATTGAAAAGAATATGCAGTTGAGTTCGACGCACAGTTAAATTCGCCATTTGTATGGTGAAATGTGTTCACGACAGTGGCTACTATTCCGGTGAAAGAGCTTAGAAGACCCCCTTACTTGTAGGAAGCCTGTTGGCTCGTCACACGACACCGTCAACGAGAATCTACGCGCTGTCTGCTCGGCTCTCATGGTCTTTTTTTCCATTCCGCCACTGTCTACCGATTTCCTACCTTGACGTCACGTAGTCAGACGTTTAAAAATACGTTCGCGACGTTAATTGGCGGCTGATAAGGCGAACTCGTGGATCGCGGGACGACCGGGAAGTACCGTTAAAGATAAACGCGACCGACGACGAAAAATCGAGCCGATAGAAAGTGGTCTGTGACGTTAATGAAACGACCGATCCTCCAATGTCTCCTTAACACTTTCCCTGTGGTTTTACGGTTTTCATGTAGCCTATAAAAGTTTCGAGTCGTGGACACGCTGTTTCGAAATTCGATAAGATAAGGCGGAAATGCTTGACATTTGGAATTCTTCTAGTTTTATTAGAATTGTCGTTCTTTTACTTAACCCTTAGAAGCTATCATCGGAGGAACTTACGTTAATTCTATCGCAGACGAGATTTTACACTGGTACGTTCTTCATCGTTTGACAATTCAATAAAATCGAATAATACTATTAAACGTGGTAATGCTATACGGTATTGGACGAGAAACGAGAAGGGATTGTTACAAATAACATCGCAATGGTGCTACATCGTCTTTCTTACTAAAAATATCATCTCGTCTGTGTGTCTCTTATTTCTTTTTACTTAATTGAAAACATTTAGTTATTATTTTCTAACAGTCTGTGTAGTATTTAAGAGGCAGAAGAAACTTGGAAAATGAAAACGTGCTAGATGGAACGTTTTAACTGACGAGAACAGTACACGAAACGATAATGTTAAAATAAAATTTCATTCACTGACGGTGTTGAAGATTTACAAAAGAAACTACGGTAAAAAATATGAGTAAAAACTTCGAGTAAAAAAAGGGATTTGTATTTCACGCACTGATTTTCATGTTTCTAACATGAAGGCATTTTTTCGCTTTAGTTTGTCCTGGGTGAAACATTGAAATTGAAACGCGGAAAATTGCGATTTTCATTTATGGTTTGGAAGAGACGCGGGAAAATGAAAAAAAAAAGTAAAAAGAGAGAACAAGATTCGACACGGCCACGGCAAACCCATCGTCGGCATCGTAAAGCCGTATCGCGGAGTGGGCGCGTTTCCTCGTAGGAAATCTAGCGGGCAACGCGGACGAGAAAAAATAAAATACGAAGAAGACTATGGTAGAAGGGAACGGAGAGGAAGAGGCGATAAAACAGCCGCGGAGTCGGCCGTTCTCCGCACCTTACATCGCGATAAAGCGTTTTCGTCGAGGTAAAAGCTCGCGAGAGCGGAACAGGTGATCTCCGCGCGAGGAAACACGAAATAAATGCTCCCGCGGATTTAAACGCTCGATAGAAACTGAACCGATTCGATGATACAGACTTTCGACATTTTAAATAGCTTGTTTGTTGATCAGAAATCTTATTGGCGTAAAAGATCAAAGATTAATCGCTGTATCGTCATTTTTCGAACCATAATCGCTTTTTTCTATCCGTGTATTTAAAAATGTTGAAACTTTGACAAACGTAGAGAAGTTCTTGTTTCTTGTATTTCACGAGAATTAGTAGCCTCCTTGACGAGAAAAGTAAGATCGTTTCCTCAAATAATTATCACATTTTAATGTCATTAACCTGGATGGTTAATTCGAATCTTTTGATGAAGAGATCAAAATTATTCAATGAAGGAAATGTACATTTATACGATGAAAATTGAGCAAGATTTATGAAAATGTTTCACGCAAACATTCCACGAAAGCTCATAATTTTTGTATCTTATAAATTGTGCATATAAATCAGTGGTTATTCCTGTGATTAATGAAAGCAACGATGAACAATATGTGCTACACATTTGCAAAAATATATGTGGATATTGTGTAAATGATAAAACGCGGATGAGATATTTCAAGGAAATACACCACGGTGTTTTCGTCGAACTCTTCGCTGGTTTGTTTAGTTTCGCTTCATTCTGCACGCCGCGGCATTAAATTCGAACTTTAATTATACGGTATTATGGCTCGCGATATACCGAATTCCGTGGTTACACTGCGTCATATATACCATTACACGCAGCGTACATTACATTATGCGTCAGCTGCGTGCCATTTTGTAGCTGGGTATTTGGAATTTTGTCGTAGGTTTCCTCGTACTCTGCAATGAAAACGCGTACATCGGACGCCGCGGAGCAAAAACGGATCTCCATAATGCATTTGCGGATCGATTAGCGGCTAATCGAATTACCAAGGTTTGGAAATTCACGTGAAAACGCTCTAGGAATCGTTTGATTCGAATACAATTTGAATTATTTACGATACAAATTATTATCATATTTCACAGGGTTTTAGCTTTCATTTTGTAAAATTTTCCATACGAAAGATAAGAACGGACACTATTCTTGTTTTTGTATCTATTTTTCTTTTCTCTTTCATACATAATTAAATTATATTAATTATTTCGTAATTAAAATTTCAATATCTTTTGATATAAGCATTTTTAAATACGATTATCTCAAAATATTTAAATAGATGCATAAGAAACCTATCCTTTGATGTATATTATAGGGTTCCATTTAGGGTTCCATTTAAAAAACTGACTCTGATAAGAATGGTGTAATTCTTTCCTTAGAAACTTTCTTATACAACAATAAAGTGGAGGATTGTTTAGATGGAGATGAACGGCATAGCCATTTATAAATGCAAACAAGCTGGAAACGATGCTGTTTAATCGCGTCAACTTTAATTCGATCAATTTGAAGCGAGGCTGAGCAATCTACGGAATTGAAGAGTGACCGAGCGCAAATTAGGGTCATTGGTCAATGAGAAGACGCGACAGGAACCAGACGCGAAACAATTCCTTGATAAATCAACGTGATCGAACGGCTTGACTCTATTCACGTACGATTAACTTGGAAAATGAAGCGACTTTGTTGCAAGGAACACGTGGATACGGTTCGAGCTTTCTTAGCTTTATTATACTCGACAGTCGACTCTGAGAACTTGTGCAATTAGGTTATGGTACACGGTATAGCGCGTGAATCGAGCTAATAAGATGAATGGCGCGCGATTGTCCGGCTACTGTTAGTTAGCATAGAACGAAGCACGTGTTTCGTTGAGAAATCAGCGAAAATACAGTTGGAAAATGGCTAATCGAGAAATCAGCGAACGAGTCAATACGAATGTTTGAAAATGTTGCAGGATTAATTTTTGAAAAAGATCAAGTCTCTTATAGTTGAGAATTACAACTACACCTTTTGATTCATTTTTGGTTAGTATGTATAAGTTCAGATTGTCGAATTCTCAATCTCGTAAGAGTTAGTTACTTCTTAGAAGATTTTAGGAATGAAATTTCATTTTACTTTAACGAATCCCTTCTTCGATCGTTTGAAATGTAAATTGAAATTTATTAACGTTTCAGATTTTCGGATTAAAAACACGAGCAGTTTCACGTGTAAAATACAGCAACGAAACAGGCTAATGGACGACTGCTTAAAAACCTCTGAGCTGAGCGTTTAATACGGCGAAGTTACCATCGTAAAACAATTATTAAATGACCACTTTCAGCGAGAACAAAGACTCATTGTCGCAGGTTTAATCCTCGCCTGCCATAAAGAGTAACGGTGCGTTATGCTGGATAGATGATCTCATATTTCTACCCAGCTATGTATTTCACCGTGAAATAATTATTCTTGATAACGAGAAGACAAATGGTAGACATGCAACCAAATTGTTATCGATCCAATTTTACGGATCTCGAATCAAATCTTCGAATGGAAAACGTCTCTTGCTGCTACCTTCAAGCTTTCGTTTCCAGAGAAATCGACGATAATCAGACACGAACAGGAAATAACATTCTCGTAAGAAATTCGCATGACACTCGAGTCATCCTATGAATTACGAAGTTTCCGATAATAAGCGTCGCGTATCAGATTTAGAAATACTGTGCGATATGGCAGTGATATATCTGATAATATTATAAAATTTCCAATTATGCATTAATGCAACTAGAACAGGCATACTTTATCTTTGCAGCTTCAGCGAACTATTATTATACTTTGCCGTTATACAATAGTAAAACAAGAGAAATAGCACATTAACTATCCACTGTTTTAAATACCTGTGTTAGAATATATCCTACGGAATACGTTGGCAAATTACGACTCGAGCTTTTTACGACATTTTGGATCCTGGATGTAAGAGTATTACGGAAGGAGAGAGGCAGGAAAATGGTACCAGTGTAGCCATCGAGCACTGACCATCGCATTAACTCATGCTAGCTATTGTAATTTTGCATTTTCATTTACGCGTAAAATTTATTTCATCCACAGTGTACTTAAGAGAATTAAAGATAAATATTATACGCTGCAGTATCTTCCATCATATGCTTTCGTACAAGGGTTGTAAGTTACAACTTGTAATATATATGAAAGATCCATCTTTATCTCTGCAGACTATTTCATATATCATCTTAAACCTGAGAATTTCCTCTTCGTTATAAAATTTTCATTTCTAACTTTCACGTGGATAGATGATATTTTTAGGATTCAATGAAGTACGAATTATTAAAATCTACTTTACCACTGCTGTTATCTTTCGTTAACAAATAGATGCTAAAACATTTTTCACTTCGATCAGAATAATTTGATCCGAGTGTCCGTTTGATATAAAACCGTAAAAGGAATAAAGAAACGAGCCTCGAATTTAAAATTTCGCATTACACAGCGGGGACGTTCCTCGACGTTCCAGCATAGCGCGTACGAAACAGTCGCATAGAAAACCATTTGACTCTTCGGCCAATTCCATTTAAAT
The DNA here is from genome assembly GCF_000188095.3 of Bombus impatiens. Lineage (NCBI taxonomy): Eukaryota > Metazoa > Arthropoda > Insecta > Hymenoptera > Apidae > Bombus > Bombus impatiens. The sequence continues at coordinate 2,408,008 of NT_176796.1, read as the reverse complement.
CCGCCAGACATTTCGCAGGGCCGTTATCCGGGATTTGCTGAAATCTCGCGTACACGTGTTTCCGTTCGCGTTGCTGCTCTGCCTTTATTCCGAACGCGTATGCGTATAGGTTTGTGGCAACGGTGATAGTCGACGCGCGATACGGCCGCATAGATACGAAGAAGTCGAATGTTCGGGATATCTGCAGCCTTTTAACGAGCGACGACGTTTAATCGGATAGCGAGACGCGGCCGTG
>NT_176796.1:2375519-2407241 GCF_000188095.3 Bombus impatiens | reverse complement strand
CGCGGCCGTGCCGAGTGCACGGCTTAAGAACAGTTCCGGTGAATCGCCGCGATCCTCTCTCGTATCGAAGGATCGAAGTAGCTGTTCGAACGTGGAACGAACACGGACTAGCTGATTCGTTCTATTTCTACGGGTTGCGTGCGTTTAATTGACGAGGCTATCGTAGTTGTACGATATGAATCTCTTTTTTTGACTTTCTGTCCCGGGAAAACATGCTATGACGAGTTGAAACATTTCAAACACGAGTGTGGGATTATCAGGATTATTGGTACTTTTAGAACGTTAACGCGTTAATGACCGTCACGTGGGTGTATTATTACGTTTTTCCTAGGAATAAAATAGTCTGTTGGTCAACCGAGCTATTCAAAGGCCATATTGATCAACTTCGTGAATTGAAAGTTACAAGAAAAATTCAAATTTCCATATATATAATTATCTATGAACTACGAAACTTCTTGTTAAAATTGTTAGTACAATTTTTAGGAAAATTATTCAAATAGGAATATGTAGTTATAATACAATAAAACGAAGAATCTTTTGGAAAAATACTCCATTTCGATTAAGCTGAATAGTACATAGGTATGTTTATAATTCAAAAAAAAAAAGGGTGGCGGAGGAACAGAAATGTAACATATCGCAGTAGAGATATTTAAAAAGGTAGTAAAAGAGAGTAAACAGAGAATAAATAAGACACCTCGTTGTGGAAACATATGCGAACTGCTGGTCAAGTTTCCAAGCGGTGGTTCTCCTGTACCGACCTCGTATAAGTGATAAATATGTAAAACTGAACAGGAAGTCGTTTCGAAGGAGCTCGCGTTAAACACAGGTTCATACGGGCAAGTATGTATCTACTATCCGAAGGAACGAATACGTCCGCGTAAAAGGACCAGCAAGAGTGAAATGTGACACTGAGAAGGCTTGTCCGCGTCCCGCAAGGGTTTAAGGGTCAATTTCGAGCGTGCGTGTTGATACAGTATCACGGATACTATAAAACGCAAACGGGAGAGACTTCGTCCCTTATCCTGGACTATATACTCCGGTTATGACACTCGTCCGAGGTAGTTTCCGATCGCTTGATCAAAAATACAAATTCCTCGAAAATTTTAATGCTCCGTCTGCATCTATGAGCCACGTACGTATACTCAAACTTTAATACCACTATATTGCACACAAATATGCATATGTAAATATTTTATGAATCGATAAGGAAATACGAAATTCTGTATTTATTTATCGTCTACGCGCATAATACTTTAGGATGAAAACCGACTTCTACTTTCCGCCAATTTAATCGCGAAGTTTACTATCGGATACATTGACTGGGATTAATCGACAGGAAGCAAAGAATTTCTTATTGAATTTCCACGCTTCTAAAACAATTAAACAGATCTACCTTTATCCAAAAACCAATTTCTTCGAATCAAAGATTTTGTCGCTCGTATGCTTCCGATAGAGTTTTACGATCGATGACGCTGGAAAAAATCAGTTCTATCCCCAGCGGCCGGCTAATCACATTAAAATTTCGATCACAGAATGGCCGTGAGTTTCGTGAACAAACATCGACGTGAATCGTGCGTTTGTCATGCGATGATCTTTCTTTCATCCGTCTGGAGCTAAGGTTTCTACCCGTGAAACGCGTTCTTCTCGTTCGTGTGTTGCACGGTTTCCAGTCAGATCAGGTAAACACGTGTCTTGCCAGGGAAACTAAGCGGGAACGCGGCTTGTTGGCTGTGCATCGGTCCCCTAGGTCGTTCCACGCTCGCGTTCTTCATCAGATATACAACGATGACAACGGCGCATGCCATGAATGGACTGTAACGTAATTAAGATTCCAGCGGTCGCTGGGCGCGTGCGTCTTCGTCGATCCGGCGAGGAGAAAACGACGATAAACAGACGCGAATGAGAAGGGAAGAGAGGCCTTTGGCACCATGCACAGCCGTGTCCTTTGTCTCACGAACGATACACGCAAGAACCGCTACCGGAACATTACGCAGCCTCCGATTAAACCGCGAGAATTGGGCCGCGTTTAATGTATTCATTGTGCTGGATTCCGCGTCGATCATCGTGCAACAAAGGAATGATTGAAAAGTTAAAGTGTCTTTCATATTCTTCGTTCTTTAAATTTTGTTTTGCATATTGAGTCGTTAATGGGTGATTGCTCTCTTAATGACGATCATTATTACCACTGGTCGTTCATGGGTGTTCAACAAAGAATATTTGGTAGATTCTCGTTGAAGAATTTCGAACAACTTGCGATTGAGTTCTGATACTTGAATTAGAGTAGAACTATGTACTGCGTATGGAGAAATGATTTTTAAGTACTCGGAGAATATGACAGTTTTAAGATTCATCTTGACGGATCTTTGAGGTGCTATGATTTTTTAACAAAGGAGAACGAACGTTCGTTATGAATTATTCTCAGTGCGAGATACGTAAAATGTTACGACACTTTGAGAGTACCAGACCTAGGAAAATAAGAAGCTTCGCATTTCTTACTTTTACAGTCATTAAAAATGTGCGAGTACTTCTCACGAAATTAATCTCCATGCACCAAACGCAATTACACGTACGTGTAACGAAGTTTTTATTTTTACCAGAATCCCGAACGATTCTCGTAAAAACCATTTGATACCTTCTTTAACCATACTTACGTTAGTCGGTTAATCTAAAAAAAAAAAAAAAAAAAAATCCATATTTAAAAATCAAGGCAATCCCTCCTTGCGCGATTAAAACAGCTTCGAAAGGGAATTTTCGCGTTCGCTTTACGAGGATCATTCGGCGAGCATAGACGCGAGTATGGAGCTGCAAGAGCGAGAGAGAGGAGAACCAGAAATAACCCAGGTTTACGACGTTAAAACAAAATTAAAAAGAGAAGGAAAAGGAGGAAGAAGGGAGAAGGAAAGAGACGAAATCTCGTCGACGCCTTCTTCGGCGACCGCTTCCTTCGTGCTCTCCTCTTTTCTCTTCTTTTCTCGCTGACGAGTTTCTCGTCTGGGCATGCGGCGCACAATCCTCTCCCCTACCCTGTCGAGCTCTTGCTGCTCTTCCAACACACGGCCAGAACGATGGCGAAGCGCCGGCAAAAGTGTTTGCGAAGATGTATTCATAATGGCACGGCTCAAAACAATTCGACTGACGTGTTTCGACGGTGGAGCGAAGCACCCGGGCTTTTTTTAACATCGAAACGGATCGTTTCGACGATCAAAGACCAGCTTGACGACGTACTATGGGAATCTTCGACGAGAAAGATATTTGAAGAGTGGCGGAGAGGTTCGAACGTCTTGAGGACACGTTCGGTATAAAAACATCTGAAAGGACCCTTCGAAAGGTTTTGGATTAAGACGACGTTCAAGTTTCAGAGAGAACATATCGATTGTGTTACCGATCGATGTAATTTCATATATTTCAGGATGGTATGTTTCTTAAACCTCCAATGGACAACAAAGGGTCACGATGGAAGGCTTAGAAAAGTTGCAAGAATACTTCGTAAAATGGGCTCATGGAATTCTCGTCTATGATGCACCATATCTTAGGTATAATTGCAACAACTATTATTTATCAACCCAGCGAATTTCGAAGGTGGAAAATTTTCATCGTATAAGGGATATACGATTTACCGATGTTTCGATAAATCACTATATCCAATTGTTATTTATTATTCTACGTTCTCGACATATCTGGATGATAAACCTGCGCCATTCCGTGTCCACGTTAATATGTATTGTTTAATTATTCAACAAACTAGTTTATTATCCTATTTTACCAACGTGATATTGATCAACTTGTCGAAACGTTTCGTTCACGGATATTACTACCAAACGCAACTAGGTTAACTTCCAGCAAGTAAAAAGTATGTATAAATGATTCCGATAACTGAAAGAATAGCTATACAGCTCGATCCTTCAAGACTTTCATTCTACCTCGAAGAATCAACAAAAGTGAAATTCCTTTGCTTACCGGAAGGATTGATTCTTTCGGTAAGTACAAACGAGTAGGAAAAGTATGGAAGTCATTGGTGGAAGGAATTGCGAGCGTGTGCAGGCGATTTCAGCTTCACGGCAAGTGGAACAGCCGTAATACGAGGTACAAAAGACCGTTATGCTGGCGGAGCATTGCGAAACGATGCAACGAAGAAATGGGTCAAACGATTCAACTGTCAGTCTGCTGACTACGACACGAGGACGAAAGGACGATGCAATGGCATTCAATGCGTCAACCACGCCGTTTTTAAGTATATAAGAAGCTAGGCATGGAGCCTGGTATGAAGGGAGAACGTGGCTAACGATGCGTTCGCTTTCGAACGAGCCGAAGAACGCCTTCTTCTTCGAGGGAAGGTCGCGTTCAAGGACCTTTCGGCGCTTTTAACCTTATTCGCCCCGAACGCTAAGAAGATTAAAAAAAATCTTCTAAACGGCAGTGGATTAATATCATCCCTTATGACATATTTTGAAATATTTTCGACTAGTTTCGAATTTTCCTTGGTCCACGATTGATATATTTATTATTTACCAGTATAATTTACCAGTTTAATATTTTATATTTTCAAATATGCGCGTCTGTGGTATATTGGTCGCTTGTATCAGGAGCGACGAGCGAAAGAAAGAATGAAATGTTTTCTAAAGAAATTTTATGATTTTTCTTTGAAATAGGAAATGAGTAATTTTAAACATAAGATCGACGCAAAATCGGCAGGGTGCGAGGATGTGTATTATTCTAACGATGAATAATACGTTTCGACAGCTTTTTCCTGATGCTCGTAAAACGACACGATCCTCCCAGTAGGCCCATTTCATCGCAAACCGATAGCTACTATTGGCCATTCGAAGCAACTTCTGCTTCCATTTTCCTCCAAACGTTTTAATGGAAACGAACGCACGAAGATGTCGCGGTATTCGATTACGTGTTAAAGTATAATAAAATACGAGTAAAGTTACATCTTTCCATATCAGGTGCAGTTTCTTCTTCGACCTTTTGCCTATATTTTATAACAGATATTTTTCTCCATTTTAAAGATATCGATATAAATTAAATAGTTGGATCCATGGAAAAGCAAGCGGGTGAAAGATAATAAATCGGAGCGCGCATAGTCGCGAGTCACATTTTACATCGCAGCATAATTAGGTAATTACTGTCCCAGGGCCGAGCTTCCAATAATCTGGTCTCGTCATTGTTTCCCTAAATAAATTCCACGGAAATACCAGGCTGGATATTTACTTTCTAACAAGAGCCTTCGTTACCTTAGGCGGCACAGAACTTCGTTAATCCGGACTAATTGGAAGCAAGAGATCGTCAGAACTATAAACAAGTTAGGATCAACGTAGTCCAGCTTTAATAAATTCCATCTCTGACAATTATGTTTAAATCATTTTTATGGCCGTCAATCTACCTACATTATCAAAGAAGAAACAAACGAGAGCAAAAAATTATTTCCAGACTCTGTGGAGAAATTCGTTTGGAAATGTGTATTTTTATTTCTGCGAAGAATGATGAGAGGGAAAAAGGAGCCAAATGAACAGACGGGAAAACAGAGACGCGCAAGAGGGAAACCGTTGCCTGAAACGTAAGAAGACAACGGGTTCAAAGATGCGCTCGGACGCAAGTTTATTGTGAAAACTAGATTTCACCGGTGCGCGGCGTGCCGTGCCGGAGAAATAAGGTAGAAAAAAGTTGGTTCATCAAGCCGGCAGCAGAGTTACCGAGTTACGAATGTACGGTTACATGGTTTACTGTGCTCAGATATTTGTGTCGTAAAATGCAATTAAAATTCAGACTGTTAATCCTTAAATTACATAGACTTTTTTGTAATTATTTACTTATCAAAAATGAAAGATAAATGTAAATAGAAAATAATAAACAGCGAATATTTTGTAGCAAAGATTTTCATTTACCTTAATAGTAGTGTAACGTCCTTGCGGGAATATCTTTCAACTTTTAAGTATTAAAATTACTTTACAAAATTTTCCACCATTTACTTAATATCCGATCGAATATTCAAAGAACTAATGGAAAGCAAAGCTTTCATTTTCAAGTTGTTGGATCATTGTGACTCGCATCGTCTACAACTCGTCGATCAGTAAACGAAAACAAGCGGAATTTCGTGCTTTTGTTCCCGGTCATTCCGCATTGATCCGCCACGATATCAGCACTTCCGAAGTGTCAGCCATTAAAGAGGAATTCAAGTACTACGGGTAAACTTGAGGGAAAAACGGCGATCGCACGGACGTTTACGACCTGTAAAGAGATCCATTTCGTCGAGTGCATTTGAACGTCGACAAATACACCTTGAAGCGGCAGAAGGAACTTGAAGGAGGAGTAGACTCTTAACGCGGCATGGAAGCCTTGAAACTTCCCTTTCTCTCTTTTCCTATCCCGTCATGCACGAGGACCTGACTTTGACTAGGCAACATGTCTAACTAAATTACTGTCATCCTAGGGTAACCTTGTATCGTGAACAACTTTGGTAAATAACCGGCCGGTATACACATACTTACTCGACGAGAAAAACCTTCTTTCGCGCACTGATGAAATTTTAGACAACTATCGATCAAATTGCATAATCGTAATTTTCACAGTGCGAATAAACCAGTAAAGTGCATCGAATTTTAACTTGAAACGTGGAACGCGTAAACGTATACATATGGATCGTAATATAAATTCATCCTGTTTTATACAAATCTGCTATATAAATGGCGAAAATGGGACGAATATGTTACAACGAATAAACGTCACGCGAACTATATAGGAAACGATGAAAATCGCGTTTTAGTTAGAAATTTGGAAAAGATAAAATATATATACGTCAAGACAACTTCAATGCGCAATATTATCTAAAATGCCTCTCTTCTTTGTCATGATAAATAAATGTTATTATAATGGTTATCCGTTTAGTTCTTAAGCAGATGTTTTACCTACCATTACTCTGCCACAACGTGTTTTGTTAAAGCCAGAGATTTCAAAAATATCGACATAATTCGAATATTATTTTTAGCTGATGAAAACGCGATGCTTAAATTTCGTCCACGTCCATAACACATTAGACGTATACGAATTAACCATCCAGGAAAAACGGGGCTACACTGTTCATCGTCGAATTATCGTCTCTGGTCTTACTAATAAAAACTAATGAAGCACAAACAGAGCGGCTTTTGATCGGCCGTATAGCGTACAGGTCGTGCCGAGAGGGAAGAGAAAGGGTTAGAGCGGAAAGGAGAGAGAAAGAGGGACGAGGACGAGGCCCAGTAACCGAGGGAAGTTAGTTTCGTATCGAAACCGGTCGTTTTCGCAGGTTAATTTCATCCGTGTATATGTGTACTTAATATTATACCTTTTTTCTGTGTCTACGTGCTACCGTACCGTATATTCTTTGATCGTCGTTTCTAATAAGCAACTATACGATGTATCGAACGTGATATTACATTCCCTGCGATTTCCAGCTTATTTAATTCATTGTTTGAGGAACTCGCATTATCTTCCTTTGCTTCTACCATTCTAGCAATTCTCTCGAATCGAGAAACAATATTGGAGTAATTTTGTCTTGCCGCTTAGAGTGCTGCCATCTACGGCAATGACGTTATTTTTTAATGGTTCCGCAGAATGTAGTTGATAATTGTAGAGTTGAAGGATTTTCATGAAAATATTTTGAGGGAATACTTTACTGCTAGAATATTGTCCTTTTTGAATGTATATATTCTATTTTATTATGTTTTATACTCTAGTCATATTTTGGTATATTTTATTCTAGTGTATTTTTTATGTTTAACGTAAATATCACTCAATATAAATTTTACATTCTATGGGCATCTTGCAACATTAAATCAACCTATTTACTGAGAGAAAAATTACCGTATTAAACTAATACAGTGTAGCGACAAAGATAATTTTTAATGGTATATGGTATCGTCGGGAACAAACTCGACACCCTGTAGCTCGAAATGTCTGTCACGGCAATTAACATTAAATCCATGCTGCGGCACACGCATTTTATTCGCTCGTATGTTTGATTTGTGGATTTACGACGAGGTCTGTTTAACGCGAATCTGCATCTGCGTCTCGTTTTAATGATGCATTCATCGTGCTATAAAATCATCGATTTATGCATCACGTCACTGTTAAGTCCTATCTCCCACGTTGAGAACGAACTACGGGTTAAACGACGAGAAATATGAAGAAATATGAATTCCTTAGCGAATATTAATCACGCTACGTGCTTTCAGTTACTTTTATAACGTAATCGTGCTTTTCTATCGTTAACAAATTTCTGTTTATTAGAACGAAGAGTGCTACAAAAGTTGGAAAACCATTTCATAGATATTCATAGAATTCTACGTTATATCGTGCTCGTTTATAGCGTTCCTTCGGCTCAATTTTACAAGCGATTATCGTTCGCTCTAAATCGATTCGCAGCAACACCACCGTCGATAGGCTAAGTGTAGCAAACAGACAACTGATACAATAAATAGGTAGAGCAAGTGATTATCGTTATAGCGTTTAGAATAGAATAGGAACAGCTGTTTACATGATTCACCGTCCAGTCTTTTCGGCGCTGTTCTCCGTATCCTTCGCAGATCCCGGTCAGAATCCCGGCACTCAATTAGTAAAAGAACACTCACCGTATCGCGAGATACTAATCCCACACTTCTATGGGAACTTTTTTTACGCGTGACCTCCCACCCACACACACATATACATACACACGCACGGTGCTACGGAGGGAAAGAAAAAGGAAACGCGCAGGCGCGATCGCTTGCGACTAAAATCGCGGCGTTTCTCCCCCTCCGGCCGTCGGAGAGCCGTGTTGCTGTCACATTTTTCGATTCCAACACACTCTCTCACGTGTGCACCTCTCACCCACTGTTTCCACTTTTGCCACTGAATTCAAGGCGAGACGACGAACTCGACGATCGAGTCCGCCGGTAGCCGACAACTTTTTCAGAGAACAAAAAGACCGAGGATGACCGTCGAAGACGAGAAGGATAGGAAAGCAACACACGAACAAGCTCCGACGTTCGCGCCGGACGAAGCGGAAGCCGGCTTGTGGAGTTTGCTAGAGTCCCCTCGTGTGGAGTTGCCGGCCATTCGGCCGATCTCGGATACTTTCGGATTCGTTCGGTTCACAGTGCTTCCGTCATTCGTGTATCGTCGGTAACGCGAGTATCGTCTTTACCTTTAGTAGGTTTCGTTGGTTGGATTAAAAATTAAATAGGAAGTTTGTATGAAATTTTCTTTATAAAAAAATTAACCTGCAACTAGAACGACCAAACGTTTTGTTGCATTCAAATTTCTCTTTGAGGTGTATGTATATGAGGGATATGTATTACAGTTGAGAGAAAGCGCACGAACGTGTATGCTCCTAGACTGTCCGATAATTAATTAAAGCTCGATCGAACTTAAACTAGTTGCTAAAGTAATAAAGATTTAATTATCTACTAATTGGTCAGTTATCGGTGAAGGAAATAGCGGTATTTTATCGCGAGATAGGTTGCCAGAGCAGTGTCCAGTTCGAGCATAAACTTCCTTGTCGTGTTTCGAGATATCGAACCGGCAACGATTCTTTTTCAAGTTTCTCCCGCCTTTTCCTTCGTAACGCGAATGTCATTATTAATCTACAGCCTGTAGCGAGCAATCGCTGGACGCGGATGTGTACGAACAAGCTCGATAGGAACGACCGATGAGTAATGGTTCGTCCGTCAATTATAAATACGATTTCAGTTCGTTGCGCAACAAAGTTTAGTATTAACCTGACTGTCCATTTATCTTTGCCGGTTTATTTTATATTTACATCGGCGTGATGCATCGACCAGTTTATCTATTGTTGAATTAATCCCTCGTTTATTATTACAGCTGCTTATCGTCGTTCGCATTCGATCCTACGTGACTATCAACCTGGCCAATTTTATCTCGCACAGGGATGCGAGTGCCTTTCACCGTTTCCTCTTGTTTATCGTCGCTGTTATTAGCTGCTTTTTACGCTCCTGCTTGTTTTTCCTGTTGCACGTCGCAAAATTTGAATAAATTAGGCAAACGATTGTTCGCGTCGGATACACGCGCGAAGGCGACGCGTGAATGGAGACTCGTCATATTGATTTCAACGATGAAGCAATCCTTGTTCAGGATGGTTGCGGATGCCTGAATCTCTTTTCTTTGTGTCTTGAAGTCATCGACCTTTCTGTACACGGATATAGTACACATTCAGCAGAATATTTAACAAAAATGAGATTTAAGAATGTTACACTCTCTCGTCTCTTTATATATATTCTCCACATTTTACGTATGATCCGTGCCTTATAAATTCAAATCTAATAAACAGATTTCTCCGTAATTTTTCATCGATCTATGTTAAGTTAGAATACTTCACGGAATACGCGAAACCAGAGCAAATCGTATTCAGCGTTTCCACGATCCATCCGGTGTCAGTTCCACGCGTGGAGCAGTTGCTTCTACATTTTCTAACGCGTCAGAGAAATCGAAACGTGAGATGGATCCAGTTCGCGGAATTATGGAGCATGCATCGTGACATTGTCCAGAGTTATTGCGATCTACTCGTTGCAAGCTGTATCCAGCGACCGGATACAAGTATTCAGTCCATTCGCACGAACCAGGAGCACTCGCTGATCTATTTATTCAGCCAGGCTGAAGGTAATCGTGATACGAGATAAGCGAACGATGTTGTCCTCGATAAAAGAAGACTCCGTCGTATACTCCGTTTCACCATCTTTTTCGCTTGATCTCGAATATCGAGAAACGTTTGAATGCTTTTTTCAGGACTTTTTCCAGTAAATTCAACGAGTTAAACGAACGAGTTAAACCTTTTAAATTCGCATACAGTTTTTATCTAGTTGCTGTACGAGTGATAAGTTTCCGTGGAGTTAGTTGGCATTAATAATCCGTTATCGCACGGTCGCGAGGAAAAAAAAACTTTTTCCAAGGCTCCGACGTTTCAACTCCGACCGCTCAATAATTGGTCACATGAACATAATGTAAATTTAACAGCGGTACGGTTCTGTATAGAGCACAATGCCGATGTATAACTCATGTTTAATGCAAGAGTCAGACGCGTCAGCGTGCGATATTACAATACCGGTCGAGGCCGATTTCCTGATTTTCGATGGTGTTTTGGAGCGATCGTTCAATGCCATCGCATCCTGCCACTAAATCGAATCTCGAGTGCCGAAACATTGTCCTATAACCCTCAACAGTTTGCAGTAATTTCATCAGTTTCGAACGATATCAACAAACATGCTTTCCGATTCCATTATACATCCAATATCACAAATACTAACAAAAATTAATCCTCTGTTAATTCACGAATCTATTCGATCCATCTGTTCTTTTCAATTAATACAATTACAATTACGTACGATTGCGTTTAACCCCATCAAGAGACTCGGCAATCACTTATACTCTCCTAGTCGACGACAGACCCAATGAAATATAGTTCCCACGACAGAGATAAGCTTCCTGGCCGATAATCGAGCCGCGATTGCACCGATTAAAGTCCGTGCCTTAGCGCCTTTTGCTTATTCGAATTGCTGTCCAGAAGCTGCTCCATCGGACTCTGATGGTCGTGTTGGAACGCGTCTTATCTGGTTGTCAGACCGAGCTACCAAGCCCTGTCGAGCTTTACTCCATCGTAAAAATATTTGCAAACGAACGTGGAGAGGCGTCGACGTCGCGACGCGAAGGTGCATTGAACTCAAAAGACGCGGCAATCGGCTAAGTATATTTGGACGCCGGGTACGAGGAGAATTTAACGCGTGGCTGAACTTGCGGCACGGATAATAGGATGTAAGTGTTTGCTTCCGGTCGTAGTTTTAATTCACCTCCATGGGATGGTGGTCTTTTCCGCCGCGAAATCGTCGATTACTCTCGAATGCCTGCTGCGTCATCCATTCGGAACGGAAATTCTGATGGCCGAGGTGGTCTTTGAACAATGAACACGTGGGAGAATTTTGTGACGAGCGTAATGAAAATCGAAGATAATGTTCGTGCCAACGTAATCTTGTTCTATGGCAGTGTTTGAAAGTATTTTATATCATAGAAATGAAAATAGTAAAGAGGAAGCATTAAGTTGACTTTACTCGCGAATAAGGAGGTTTAAAATCATGGTTATACAAAGGTATTACTTTGTCCCATTTTCAAAGCTTCGTTATGATACGACTTGGGATGACTCGAATCACTCAAGCATATTCTTGTATACATTATTCATACGAATATATCATATTTTGCATACTTCTTTATACACCACGGATGCAGTCTCTACAAAGAAATTCACAATTTTATTTTCAACGTTTACATCAGTCTCTTACCCATCTTTTTAAAATTCAATATTTAACATTTTGAGAAAGTTCTTCCAAGCAGAAAATTAAATACCGATCAGTCTCAGTCTTACTTATCCTACGTACATCTTTGGATATTAATATAATATAAATATATACATTGAATCTAACGTCGTCAGATCACTCTGGTATTCTCGATTTCGCACAAAACGACCCGTGAACGAAGAATGGCATCTGGTAACACGTCTTTCCTTCGATCAGAGAGTCCAATCAGCTACGGTGATTGCACGAACTGTTGGCACGCGTATCTAGCTAAACGCGAACTGGTTCATTATACCACAGTAGCCATAGATCACACAGATAAATACATTTGTGTCTTAATGCTTGGACAAGCGAGGTCGTCTCGTACCTTTCACCTCCCTGTGTTCATGATATACACACATAACTATGCGTGTCCCCAATGCCGCAATACTATGCTGGCTACAAATTTGCTTGGTAATTAACCAATTAGTGGAACATTGCTAATTGACTGATTAAGTACCCACTCGTCGGGAACTAGATTGATACTGATGCGGTCGGTGCCCGCGTGCATTAACGTCGCCAGGAACGTGGCTGGTTGCCGTTCGTGCCGAAAATGTACATCAAACGCATGAAAACCTCCACCTCATTTATAAACAAAGCAGAAAAAAAATAAAAAGGAAGAAACAAAAAAAATAAAAACAGCAAGATTTTTATCATTTTGAGAAAACTTCTATACGAAGTAATTCAACGCTATATTTCATCCGGCGAATCAGCCGAATAAAATTTTCCCAGTGCGCGCTACGTTTACTTTATATATTCAAAAATCACATTCCACCGGTCGATTCGACAGTTCCCTTTCCATTTCCCTGTTTTCTAATCTCGATTACCATCGTGGCGATAACAGAACGCTATCACGAGCGAAAGAGACTCGAAATAAAAACGATCCAGTGTCCGCCTGTTTTTCTATCATTTTCGACTCCTCTCTGCTATGTTTCGTCCTGTTCGAACGAAGACGAGATCCGCGAGCACGCAAAAATCGATTACCTGTCCATTTCACGTCCGTTCACGACGTGCACACGTATATATAAATACAAGTACACGAAGCACCGTCGAGCTGAACCATGCGATTTTGAAACGGTAGAACCAAGAGGAATCCGGAATAATTCAAAAGATAATCCGATAGCGCGGTTATAATTCGAAAGATGGTGTTTGAGTTTCCCGGGCTGGCCCCGAGTACGCGTATGCATTCATTCATTCGCCCTAACTACGAATAGCCCTGCACCACCTAGTAGCTTCCGGTCGAGCACGTGCGCGTGTTCAGCTCGCTCGCTCGCTTGGATCGCGCGATCGTGCACTCGCCGACGTATGCTGCCATGTATTTGGATAGAACTGCTGCCGGCTATATTCCCTGATTGGGGCCGGCCAAGCTTCCTGCTGCCTTGCCTCCTGCTTTGCATACCTAACTACGGAGGCGAATTCCTCGACCGAGACAACCGGGATCGCTCGGTTCAGCTTAATTTCTAGCTTAAACCGAGTTATCTCATAACTATAGCCGGTGTGCACTTTTCAACAGTTTCCACGTGCTCGGGAAAACCTACATTCACTCAGCGTTAATCCTTCTCGTTCGACCGTCGAACGAGAATCGTTGCTTTGTCGGCGACGCGCGGAATTTTCGTGCTACTGCTCTCTTTAACCTTTGTTTGCGTTTCGATGCTTCGAAATGTAGCAAGTATTTGTGCGTCTTTTCCATTGTTAGTATCGTTGTATCGTCGTTGAAAGATCTATCACGACGCTTCTGTCATACGTACGGCGGGGAAGAGACTTTTCGATGATATTTTAGTCGGCAGTGCCGGAAGCGCAGTCACTGACCTCGTCATGCCAAAGAGAATCCGCGAGCTTGCTTCCACGAGAAAAAATACGATCATGCTTTTAGAGGAAATACTATACGTTCGAGCGTGCAGCAAACGGTAATAGCGTCAGATGCATCCTCGATTTCGTGTTTCTCAAAGAATCGTATTTGGTGGTGGCTGTCAGTGACGCGACAGTCATTGCCGTGTAAACAGTCTTTGATATACACTGAACTTTTCATCTAGGTCAAGTTCCATTTCTACTATTAATAGACAAAGTATAGTATAAGGATATGTCGAAAGTTCACTTTAGTAAGAAAAAATAAAATTCTGTGTCGTGAGACGCTACAAAATAGATCAATTTGACGGCTTTATCAAATACCTTGACGTGTATAACGGTGTATGTAGCTTATACATGACAGTCGGTCAAAACTTATTTGACAGAGAACACGTTGATTTACGAGAAAGATGTACGTAGCAACGGTACAAGCAAAGATAGATTGAAACTTTGTACGCTAGCTTGTACGCTAGCTTGTACGCTAGCATGGATTTCTAGCTCCTTGTCATCCTAGCCTTTCAAACCTGAAAAACCTGATCACTGATAGACGAAGCATTCAGGTTTTAGTTTTCAGTCGATATCTTGCAACCCGTGTTGCAAGATTCTATTTCCGAGCCGTAGATGAAAGTTGGTTCTTTTACGACTATCCATTCACTGTTAATTCACTTACGAAACACTCGCACTGTACATACGTTTAATCATCTCGATACTTGTTACGGATAAGCTACGCGATTACATCGCGAGTCACCTGATTATATATTCTTCAGGAAATGACACGCGCGACACATTCCAAATATCCATATCCCTTTGCTCCATCTTAAACACGCATTCACGCGTGCTCGAGAAGCCTGTCGGACTTGTCCCGAGCTGTGTCAACGTCTGTTAACTTCCGTGTACTTTTATCAGATTAAATTTAAGCCCGTAGCGTGACCGTGCACTCGAACGAAGGATAAAATCGCCACGTAGAAATTTCACGATTCCCTTCCGAGCGACTGAAAATCACGGGATGGCAATAAATCGAATTAATATAACGCTATCTGGCCGAAGGAAAAAGCGAAGGTGTCGCGCGTAATTACCGGATTGCCGATAATTAAGGCACGCCAGCAGAGCACCTGGAATTTAAAAGTTAAATTGTGTTTCGCTCATGAATTATGCATTCGCGGCCGAAGCTTGCTGATTGCAGGGGAACTTTGATCTTCCTGTTATATCGTATCGGAGAAACGATCGTAAGAAGATCGCTGATTCGATGCACCTTTAATTGCTCGTCCGTGTAACCGTCCATGAGATTTTTCGCTTCGTTCGTCCTTCACTCACGAGCTTCGGCGTTTTCGTCTGCTCGAGTGTCATTTTCCTTTCGAATATTAATCGCAAGAATCGTTCGATGGCGATTAAATACCACGCAAACAATATTTCGGCGAACGTGCGTTAATTTCGAGGTTGACTTTCCGCGCGAGTTTTCACTTCTGCCATTTTGGTTCCTTGTGTTTCGATTCGAACGAAGGGACAAAGTTACGAATTCGACAATACACCGGTTCGTTTAGACGCTATTGTGGATCGAAGCGAACAAATTACTGTATTGGAATGCGGCGCACGGCAGGCATTGACAAATTTTAAAAAATAAATTGAAAACCGATGGTGTACGTAATAGTAATCCACGTGATGTATTTCAGTCTTCCCTATTTTTTTCATTTGTACGCAAAGTTTGTTTCAATTTGGATTGCTTAACAACTCCTATATATTATATTACATATTTTATTTCGCTTAAATTGTATTTTCTGTAAATTTAATTAAATCGAATGTTCCATGCAATCGAGTCACCTGATTTTTAATATACGGCGTGTATCCTATTCTACGCATAGTGTTTTATACAGACAAGATTTTATTTAAAACGAGGCGCAAATAATTCCCGCGACCTATAAATCACACACCCTACAGGAACGTTCTCTAATAGTTTCGAACAATCCTCTTTTAACCCCCTGGCGCGAGCAGATCCCGTTCATTTAATCACGCTCACAGTCATTTAATTAAATATCCTCGAAGCTGGCCTTTATCGTCGAATATCCGTATCGCGAACGATGGGAAACGTTTTCCATTTTAATTATAGAACCTTTGACTCAGTTGGCGCGTAAGTGCATGGCGAGCCAACAGACGCGAAAGAACGTTTTAAATTGTGAAAACCATTATTTTCGTTTCAATTAGGAGAAAAACGTCCGGATACTGTTCCTGGATTCTGTGTGTACATGTCAATCGACCAAGATTCGCATTTAACTTTCGCGAACAAAGTGGTCCAGCGTAGAGCCGAGTTTAAGGAAGGAAGGACGTGGTCTTCGAGTGACACTTCGTTTCGACGTGAAATCGTAGTCGACAAGGGATCAACTATACGCTCACAGATTTCGAGGGAAAAGACGGGCCAAGCTTTGCAAAAACTTGGCCCACTCGAATTACATTAAGATGAATTCTACCGCCGGTTCAGCTCCATGTTATTTTAAGCATCGTTGAAAAGAAGTTATTACCATCTTCGTCGAACTCGTTAAATTCCGGGTTAAGCAATCGCCCGACCTTTCGACGCGACTTTGTTCGCTTTGACGATCCACTATGCCCGGAATAACGCGTTTGAATCTTCTTACTGTCACTGGCTCTCGAGAACGCTAGTTTCACCACAACATCTCGTCCAACGCTATTAAGGAAGAATTTGCCGATGATTTATAGGATATTCTTTGACTTTAAATCAAAATATCCTGCAGAATCCTTTTTTTGAAACGAATTATTCGTATCTTTGTTTCTTGACGAGCCAATCTTTCCGTTACACCAAGTTACACTCTGTACAACGATAACCTTGTTTTTACGATATATAGGAGAAAATATTTTGCATAAAGCTTTTATCCTTTTTATGAAAATTTAACGTTCAGAGTGGACATACTCTATAGGAATATTCGTTTGACTGGTGCAACAAAGAGGAAGCAACGATTACAGTATGCGTCAGGAAGGCTACGAGGCACGTTGGTATCGATATTATCGAACGGCGCGTAACGTTGCTGCGTATAAAGCAGACGATATTGCGTACACGCATCACGAATCCCATTGTACCAGGAACGATGTCGCGAAATTGGCGACATCCTATCGACGAAGGTACTCTGTCAGTAGCGGGATGTAAATCACGAAGCCGCTTATGAAATCAGAATTCAACGCGGCGAAGAACTGAAAGAAGAGGAGAAAGAGGCGGCAGAAGAACGAAGGGGAGAGAAAAATGCATTCCACCCACGACGTTAAACCTTGACGACCGTGCAGGCGCGATTTACACTCGCAGTTTCGCTGTGGCAGATGAATCGAACGCGATTATCGATGCATCGCGGATGTAGCCTCCGCTTCGTTATAAACCTTACGATTTCGAAGCGAGATTTACAAAGCCTTGCATACCTTCTTTGCAGTCTGTTCTTTGATATCTTGCAGAATGATTTACGATATATTCAAAAGTCTTTGCAATCATAGCGAATATAAAATTATACGAACAAATGTAACAAATTTGAAACCTTCGCAAGCGTATTGACATTTGATGCAACATTGTATCAATATTACTAAAATCGTGGCAAACAGGTGGACAGCGATACTCGCTATGTTCTTGTTAAGTCAACAGACACGCAATATTACGTGAAATTTGAATTATTTGTTTGAAATTTTATGGATAGTGCGTTTAAATCGGATATTATCGATCTGTTAACCGTTTTTAAATGTCATTGCTAATATCGATAACGATGGTCTCTCTGTCAATTTGGAAAAATCTCTTTCTATCTTATTTATAACTTTGAAACTGAATACGCGTATCTAGATTCTCTATTTGTATACGATAAATAGTATAAATTAATAGAAACACGAGTTCCTGAAATAATCTCAAAGACTAGAGGACAAATACATATTCCAGTTTCTGTAAAATCCCAAGACCACCAAAACGATGGCGCAGAAATGGTCGATAATCACTCGACTTGTCGCGCTGACGAAGGTAATAACGTGTTTTCCCCAGCCCTATTAAAAGGTGGATCGCGAAGAACGAAGGTAATTCGGTGTATCACGAAAGGAGAAAAACGGAAGCCGGTTCCACAGGAATTTCGACGTCGTTAGGTGTAGAAGGCGGACTCTTCCGGTGGAACGCAAGCAACGAAAAATCGTCTTTACCGTGCGGTACAGACTTTTTCGACGACGTCTTTTACCCGGCATACCCAGCCCCCTGATACACCAAGTACTGTGGCTAGTTCTCCCCCGCCCTCTCGCCCAAGGCACAAAGTCGTTTCGACAAATGGAACGTCCGCGCGATAGAGAAAATTGTACCGGCAATAATAAAGCGATACGACAAACGAAGGGGTCGAGGGGGATGAATAGAACCGTACAGAACCACCCCCTCTTTTGTCTGTGACTCTATGTCTCCTACTGATACTACCGATAAGTCCAAATATTACATCCGCTTGTTTATCCTTCGAGATGTACCGTTTAATCTGATTGTATTTTTACCAGCGGGGGTTAGAACAGTTCTCGAGAATTATCTTCGGCCATTGCTTTTTTTCCTCTGATCGGTGCCACAGCCTCGAAAAATATTTTTCTTTCCCCTTTGGCTTCGCGTTATGGCTATCGCGTACGATCCGCGAGTTTAAACCGACAGTAAAGAGCTTTTCGATGTTTTATTCATGCATTTCGCACAGTTCGTTATGGACTGTTAGGGGAATATTTTAAATTGCCAACAAACGTGTTTATGACGTTTTAAATATGTTGGCGATGGGAAGCTATTTAAATAATAACCCAGGCTAATGTATCGTAACAGTATCCCACAGTTCATGTGGATTTCGAACTGTAACGTTCCCGTACTACACAATACGTTCCACGATGTTGATAAATTTGCGACCGGTAAGTGCGCAATTCAAACTTCCCACTTCTGAATACTATTAAACGAAAATTCGCGTTATGGCAGCGATTCAACTTCGCCGCGAGTTAAGCGAAACGACAAAACCTTGAATAATTCCTAGGGAAGTTCTCTCAAGAAGCGATTCGACTTCTCTGCAAGGTACGACACGCTGATTTGTTAAATAGCGTAATTGCAAACGAAACGATTCAGAATCTATTTTTGAATTCGCTCCTTTCATTCTTATCCTTATAAACAAGAAGAGAGACTATAATATCTAATAATAATAACAATAATAATGATAATAAAGGTATATCATTACACGAACTTAATATTTCAAAAATCCACGCATTATCCATTCTACAGGGATACGAAATTTCGATGGTTTTCGCGAGAGGAATACTCGCTGGGAAAGAAGGCTGATCGCGAAATTGTGGGGTAATTTTATCGAAACAAGGGCACACCGTCATCGATGGTTAGATTCTAGCTGTTCTTCGATGGTTGTGACCGCCAACGGCTTTTGACGGAATCAAAATATTTGTATTCATATCGGGTAGTGCGGTTCGAGGGTAAGTGGCTTTCTATGTAGGTAAAAGGAGGGTAAAGTACTCACGTTAGCGGTGTCGTCGAGTTTCCGCTTCCACGCATCGCTACGTTCGATTAGGGCGTTCCACTGCTCTGAAAGTTTGTTCACTTCCCGGCGAATACTGCGCGTCAATTCGCGTGCCTGTTCCTCTGCGCTTCTGTAGCCCCTCGAATCACCATCCAATTCTCTTCCGGCTGAAATAGAACGTCAAACGTGAGCTTGATACCGGAACAACTTTCGAATCGACGCTAAATACGTCAGATCTTTCGCGATAGATAGCTTCGCTTTTATTAGTGCAACACTAACGACAACATGTATCGTAAAATTTCATTAATAATATTGGTTGAATCGTGCGACAGTTTCATTGATATGTCCTTGCGATTCATTTAATATCGATTCCAATGTTTCGAGAATATCGCCAGGATTTTATACAAACTAGATATAAATAAACAAGACAACAAATGTGCAAATAAACAGACCGAAAATGTAAATAGGCAGACCGCAATGTCATTGAATGTAAAGCACAGTGTTTCAATAATTTTCATATAGTAAACTTCGATGCCATTAGCAAACCCTATATATATATATTTCTGACGAAATCGAGCAATTGTAAAGTTATCGAAACGCGCTATTAATAATTCTTCGGAGCAATAACAATTTCACATAATTCCGGAGTTTGTTCAGGTTCTCGGCAAATTGAGAGCGCACCAATGAAAGAATCGATAACTCTTGATCTTGTTTCAATTTTCGTTTTTCAAAACGAAATTCGATGTTTATCACAGTTCGAAAAGTCCGTGCTTTTTTCCATTTCAGATGGTAACAGCGGACGCAACGAAACGTAGAAACGACATTACCGCGTTTGTATCGCATGTATAACGTCGCGATGCCTAGGTTGTTCTATCGCCGGGAATTAATTGTCCTATGAATCACGCATCGTATCATGCGGGACAGTTTTTATGTGCATGTTTAGCATTGATAACGCCTACCAACCGTACCTGTTCGTTGCATCCCTATCTGCCGCGTGTTATGATGATTTATGTTTATGGTGCCAGCTGCCCTTTGCCCCGTCACTCGGTTCCGTAGTTACTCGTTCGATTCCCGATTCATCGATCGAAATATGTGCCACACCGAGAAAAAGGTAAACCTTCGTGCTTTTCACGAGCTCGTTTTTCGTTCTCTTTTCATACTTGTTCCCATTTCGTGATGAACGACGGGCGAAAATTACGCCGTGATGCCGCGATGAAAATTATTACGTCGGGTAATAAATATGGTTTCTGTGTTTAATTTCTTGAACATGGAATTTGTGCACTCGTTGTTTCACGCTGCATCGAAGTCTATTTAATGTAAATATCTTACGGAAGAATTTCCGCAATAATTTCGTATTAATTGTAAATCGTATAATCACCGACTGCATAGTATTTATTCGTAATTTTTAACTCTTAATGGCTATCATAGACGAAGTTTCCCATCCTGTGAATTTTCCTTTAACGTTATTGTCCGCAATGCATAATACTATATCGCAATTGTAGGATCTTTACTACAATTAGTTTATTTACAATAAATGGGTTAAACAGATGTTGGTTAAACAGGAAACGATGGTTATTTAACACGAACTAATCACAATAACGTATTATAATTAAGACAACTAGATAGTTAATTTGCAACTCCCGTCACCACGGATCCAACGCTCTCTCTTTCTCTCTCACGCGGGCCACACTCTCTCGACAACGCAATTCGCACTCACTGACTTCTCGATTCACAATCTCAACTCACTGCCCAACTTCTCAACTAACACTGACTGTTAATTCGTCTTTCTCCCTTAGCATCCCTTTGTCTCTTGTCTTAGCCCCACCACGCACGTGTTCCTCAATCGCTCGTGGCTAAGATTACGCAGATCTTTTCCGCGAAACTATTCCATTGAAGGACCTACGATACACTGTTGGGCCTGTTGGCACTTCGGCTTTCTCACGATATTGTTTACAGTTCGCCCGAAATCTCTTAGACCTTTCGTTCACGATACTACGCAATGTTATGACTCGTATTGTTGTGCCTTGGAGTGTCAACGTTGTTTTGGTTTGCTACGTTCAAAGGTAAACGAACTCCGAACAAAACATTATCGCTGTTATTTGTAATCGTCAACCGGAGTTACATGTGAACTTTTTGTAATACCACCGATCGATACAAATAGACGAACGTGGTCTCTAGGACGAATCATTATAGCCAGTCGAATAACAAGCGTAAGGTCGAACAATAACATCGAGAGAGCAACGATTACGACCAACATATACTATTTCTGTACTTGTATTTAAAGTGATTTTAATGTAATCGACTATTACAATTTTATCATACGTTTCTTTAATAAAGCAACACGTACGTGATAATTCGCCTCAGTTATCTAGAGTTATCTATTATAGAAAACAATTTTTTAAGTGTTAATTCTCGTTTAATTTGATCGATTCTTTTAATCTCCTAGTTCGCAGCCGACGTTACTATTTAGTTGGAGATGCTCCAAGCATAGTACTCAGAAACATTGTGCAGTGCATAGTAAAGACGACGACATCGATAGGTTGGTAGAAAATCGTATTCGAAGAACGCGATTGAAAAGTCGAAACAGGTAGCAACATGGTCTAAATCAGGACGATCGCGGATCGCTAAAGAGACATCACCACGAGAAAAACACCTGGAAACTATTTTCACCGAATCGAATTAGGCGGTCGTGTTCTTCATCGGTAAGCCATCCATTCAACAGTTGCCACATTCGATTTCCAGTCACGTACACCCTCGTTTTTCTCACTTTTCTCTCTTTTTTTTTTATTTTTTTTCTCTCCATTCTATAGACTCGTATTCCACCGACAGCTTCCATCCCTCGATGGTTTCTGTTCGGTCACTTCCCACTTGGCTGTTGTTTCAGAAACTGACCACTGAATTTATGTAATTCCTCTTTCTCCTTCGAACAAATTCTCTGCTTTGTTACCCGATAATTAATATCAAGTTATCTTTCTGCAGTCTACCAGAAAGCTTAATGCAATATTTGCAAAGCAAAACGTTTATTCTGATATTTAACGTATAAAACTAATCGTACGTTCTTCTTCTCGATAAAGAGACGGAAACAAAAAGGAGAAACTTGAACGCTTCTGAAATTAGAATTACAGTGATTCAACGACAGCTATGTTTTAGCAATTTTACTTCTAGCGAAAACACATCTCTTTTCGATGCGAAAATATAAATCCAAACGTGGAGTTTTCACAAAATACGCTAGAAGAAGAGAAACGGAGCGCTGCAAACCGTTTCTAAAGATCCATCTATCAAACAGCGTTCCCAGCCACACACACAAAATCAGTTCAGTGCCTTCTATTCTCGCAACGAATGACCAGAAAATTTCCCATCCATCAATCGTGATAGGTAAGAGCTCCCAATCCGTTCAAGACGTTCGCGTTATGTTACACAAGCTTGCTGCCATGCTAGGAATACGTATGATCGTGTTCAATGTAAGTTAATCAACGAGAAGAGTAGAAAAAGACAGATAGTTAGAGAGAAGAAGAAGCGACACGGTGAATGTCACGAAGCTGCGGATTCTGGATTCGATCGGAAACATCGGATCAGCGCCTCCTGTGCAAAGACAACCAGCGTTCGCTCGGTGCACGATTTCGGTCGCTCGGCAGACAGTCACGTTCGATGAAACGTGCACGGCATCGAGCAGTCTCGGGCGTTGTCGTAACGTCAATAAATTTCAACCGATATAACACGCCGCATCGCAGCACGCCGACACAGATCGTGCAACCAGCTCCTTGCTATCGAGTTGCCAGTTGGCCAGCTGCACGGATTTGGCCCGTGAAATCGAATCGAATCGAATCGAATAAGGGATCGAAGCGAAGCTCGGTGTTTCGCCGACTCAGAATCGCTATTCGCAATTTGTAACCTGCTATCGGACCTGTACGCGCCACCGTCGATGATTTTGAGACGTCGATAAAGAGTCAGAGAAATATAGATGCTCGTGTATAATCGAAACTATCGAATTTCGAGCTGCGTATTATAAAAAGCGTGAAAGTAAAATCGCGATGTTTGTGAAATTCTTTGTTTCGAATTTGGAAAGTGGAGGTAGGAAAGAGTATTGATATTACAAAGCGAGTAACGTTTCCCTGAGAAACTTTGGCAAGTTCTGGGTTTGAGTTTCCGATCTCCTGCGGGACGACTCTTCCAAACCTTACAAGTTTCACCAGTTACCGGGTACTTCGATACTTGTAACTCGATTGATACAGTCTCGCGGTTTCCCCGAGTGGTTTTCGTTAGCATTGACCGCGGAACTTTTCGTTTCGACGTTCGAACACCGAGAAACTGCATTATTCATCGTTTAACGGTATCGAACTGTTCCATCGGAGAATCGAGATGTTCGACTCGGATGGAATTTACATGTATTTTGTTTTTCTTTCTTTAAGAAGCTAATTTACAGGAGGAACAATTAAGGAAGATGCGAGAGACCGTGTTCTTGCGTTGTTCCAACGAGAATAAAAACGAGAAGCGTAGTCTTTTGTTTGGCGGACACAGTACCAGGACGGTGGCGTTTGTTTCGTTCGCTTAATAGACGAGCCTCATTTTCTGGCAAGAACTTTGCTGAATCCTTCTCGGTCAAATAACCATAAATTCCGTGTTTCACGTTTCTTAATAATCCCGGTTTCGAGAGGGTGGAATTATCTAAATGAAATATTCAAGAGGGACCACGGTTACACGTCCGCCGCGGTTATTGTACGTGAAAGCCGGTGACAAGAACGAATGAAGCTCGTTTCCAAGGGCCGCTCTTGTTCCGTTGGCTTAAGTAAAAGGTGGAAAAAACGAGGAAGCGAAAGAGAAAACTTCTCGTATTTTATCAGCCCACTTAACAATCCCCTTCATTCCGCCGCGACAAACTGCCGCGAGGAGCCGCCCTTTGAAGCTACAACTTTAATCAATTTTACCCTCTCTTACTCCATCCTGCTTTTAATCCTGAACGTTCTGCCTCCAAAACAGAATATTCGATACTCGTCGATGAATTAGGTCCACGTTTGTTTCTAACTCTATCGACAGAGAAGACGATATCCTTTGATTTTTTTGCTCGACAAATTTGTTTCGCTGAAGATGATTAGAGGAATGCAAACTTTTTACCATTTAGCCAACCTTTCGCTTATTTATAATAATTCTTTTGAATAATTTCAGGTTTTAATTTTCCAAACATACGAAGCAAGCACAGGTCAACGCACCCTAGAACAGGCGATTCTTAATGTCCCAAAAGCCTCTCTTCTTTTTTCTTTCGTTATTCGGATTCGAGCTCACGACGAAAAGTCTGAATTCTTCTGGAGCAGATCGGTCTCCTTTTTCGTTCCTTTCCGTGGCTAATTGGTATGAAAAATAGCGGGAAGAAGAATGCCGGGAATTATTGGAATTGAAAGCTCTGCCGCGCCTCTTAATTACTAGGCCTGCAGCACGCTATTGGCGAATTCAGTCGCGCATTCCGGACCAGTTCCGAGGAAACTAACGAACGTACTTGGCCGACTTTCTCTACACTTTCGCCAAAACTTTCGTCCCGTACATTTCGTTTATTACATTCATTCCTTATCATCATTTTTCTGAACAGTCCTTTTTTTTTATCGTGAATTGCTTTGGTCGCGACGTATTCTCGTTTCGAAGATGGAAATTTCGTTAACGAGAAATATTGTTTAAGACACGTGTAAAAATTGTACGCAGCGATATTCCTATCGATAAAATTTAATTTTCTAAATAATATTGCAATTTTATTGCTACTGGTTTCTTTGACTCGAATATTTGGAATACACGAATTACACGGTGAATTAACTTTCTTTCTTTTCTTATAAATTTCTTTATTCAGGACGGTTCTTGGTTCAGAAAAGAGAAGGGGGAGGACCGTTTAATTTCAACGACTAATTTCGTTTACTGAACCTTTCATTTAAATCGGTAACTAGGGCTGTTAAACTCGGCTTCACAAAGCTTTACTCGGCTTTACGAAGTCTTTAAACAGCTTTAAGAGACTCGAACTTGGTTATTTCTCCGAGTGCTTATAAAGCGTTCAAACACATTTCTTCGCAGGTTCGATATTAATTAGGAGCAACACAATTACTTTTTATTAATTGGATCTTTAATATTTCGATATTACTCGTGAACTTCTCGATCCAAGTTCTAATTACGAACTGGACGATGTTGTAATTAAAAATAATCACGTTTTCAGATTAATTAGCTTTGATGTTGTTTAAAAGTACCTCATAAGAGGATTTGCAATCTATTTAAGAAGATTTGTAATTATATTGAGATACTCCCAAGTTCAAACGCTTCTCGATTACACAAAACTTTTGTAACACGTCGTATTTTGTAATTAATCGTTCTCAATCGTATCGTGATAGATAAAATTTGATTTTAAGTCAATTTTGTGTTTTGAAGTCTATCTGTATAATTTTTAAAACCTGTGATTCTTCTATCATAATAAAATTTGTTCCTCGTTGATCACGTTCATACTTGATTCATCTTGCACAATGATTTTACCAACCGATAACATTAACGAATCGACATATGACAAATTACAATATAAACGTCACTACGCAACTTATACGCTAGTAGTTGCACAGCCAAGTTTTACCTGTACGGTTGAACTCAATGCAAATATCACAAACTCACCTTCAGAATCCGAAGTGTCAGACAGCGGTGGTTCGTTGGCGATGTACTGACGGCCACTCAGCAGGTTGTTCTCGACGATCGGTCGTTTGTCTTCGAGCTGCCTCCTGAAGCCGCGATGATCATCCTGCAACGCGCAAGAAAACGTCCACGTGAGAAGGAGGCATTCACGCCCGAGTTGTTCGTCGCTCGCTCGTACACTCGACGAGGTAAGTAGGCTAATTCGCGAAGCTTTAAACGGCAACGTCGAGAGCAACGGCAGAGCCATCGACGTCGTCTACATTTCGTCGCGTGCATTCGTAATTTCGTTTGACAAGACATCGTCGTGACGGCACGCGTCGCGCTGACGATTCCGCAACGCGAGCGGCTAACGAGGAGACGAAAGAAGAAAAAAGAAGGACGAAGAACAGGAAGAAAATGAGCTGCAACTTTCACGATATCGCGTAGCCTGACGGCTTCTCGTTAACGAGATTATCCTTTGCTCTCGCTTCCGCGAGCCTCGAGAAAATTTAGACACCGAAACACGGTTTTTTGCCGTGCGTTCCCCCGCTCGCTTCTATCTCGTTGGAAACGGCAACCAGCGATTTTTCCCCCACTTCTCGAGCACGGCCTCTTTTCTTTCGTACACTGTTTCCTCCCATCGTCGCCGGACTGGCAACACCGAGAGGGTGTGTCTTTCGAAGAGCACGTGAACGGCTCCTTTCAAACGACTCGGAATAATTTACCTACTTTCGTTGTTGCGACAACTGCAGATCCGCCTACATACACGCATACGCACGCACACGCACACAGCGAGATCCTTCAGCTTTCGGAGGGATGATGACGAAACGGTGCGTTATTAGCGCCGATTTAAACCTTCGTGTTCTCGCTCAGTCTCTCGCGGAATTAT
Organism: Bombus impatiens; assembly: GCF_000188095.3. Lineage (NCBI taxonomy): Eukaryota > Metazoa > Arthropoda > Insecta > Hymenoptera > Apidae > Bombus > Bombus impatiens. The sequence goes on along the minus strand of NT_176796.1, from coordinate 2,380,020 downwards.
TTCGGCTGATGCGAAATTGCGGTTACGCGCATCTCGCGACATTTCTTTCGCGAATGCTTCTGCTTCTCGTTTCTGTTTGTATTTACCTTTCACTCTGCGTTTAAACTCGTTTGACTCGCCGTTCCACTAGCAAAGGTATCGTAGGTGTGTAGATTAATCGTTGCCGGGAATGAAATTTCTATATTTCTTACAAATCTCAAACTCTGGGCAACTCGTTTTTTAATTAGAAAAATATTACCGTTATTTTATACGTCGGTTATTTTAATTTTCTCTATCGTCGCTGTGGAATAAAATTCTTTCTCCCGCGAGAGAAGGCATCAAACACCAGGAAAAAAGTCTAGCGGCTTTAATTCTCTATTTTCGATAAACCCGATAAAATCGTAAATATGGACACGCATATTGGCCGAAAGTATCACGTCCACGTGGAAAGTTATACAGCAACGAGTAATAACGAGCGATCAAGCGGTCCACTTCTTTCGTCTCTGTGCTATTCAAGGAGATTTCTTTTAGCTTTCAATTTCTTGTCTTCGTTTTCTTTCCCGAAATGAATTTTATACATTATTGTTCAAACGTATTCTACTTGCACGAATCCACCAATCCTACAATATCATAGTGTTTCAACGATTCGAGTCTAAGAACGAATATGCAGAAGCTAAATAGTTGACGAAGGATCTCGCGGCGAAATAAGGTCGATTTGTTAGCAACGAAATCGAGAACAACTAAAGCGTCGTTCGTTTAATTGAGCCACTAGACGTTTTCTAATTGGCCACGCCGAGATAATCGCCTTATCGTATTGGTTATCGGAATGACGGGTTAATTACGCAGGGTGCATCGTAGCGACGTATTCAGCGAGAGAGTAGCAGCACGTTGCATTCAATGTTGAGGGATTTCCATCATTGAAACGAGCATCGTCTATTTCACGAGGTCGTTAAAAAGCGTAATGATCGTTTCGTTCGTCTGTGTGCGCGCGTGAATACATGCCTCGTCCTCCCATCTAAATTTATAGATAACGATAGAAAATGGGCCAATTTTATAGCCACTTAAACTTATTTCCACCACTCTAACAATAGAACGTCTGCCAATGTGAACCATCGATTTCGATGAAACTTACGCACTACGTGGATTTTATGTTACAGACTTCTGGCAAGATTAACCGATCTCCGATTAAATAAAGAGATAATTTTGCAATATATATGCATATCCTAGCATTGTACAAAATTCTTACATCATCCACGTTACTGGTTTTAAAATGGCAACCGAATATACACACTTTTTACGCGTTGCTATTATAAGAAAGATTTTAACGCAGTGGAAAGTAATGTCGCGTATTATGCAACGAGTATCTGATTTAATCAACGGCACGTTATGTGAAAGAATTCGTGTCATCGTCATTCGATGTTCGAAGAATGATGAAAGGAATAAAATCGTATACGACATTGCATGATACTAAAAAATGCTATTGCTAATATTAAATTTGCTAATATTAATGCTAATATTAAAAAATTATCATCCAAAAGAACTGTTGCTAAAATACAAATTTTGGACCTTACTTTGGATTAATCCATTGCGACCTTTTAAATGTAATGCTCGCTATGACCTACTGGTAGAACGAGAGAAACACCAAGTATTTTTATATTCATCTCTCAAGGTAAAATATTTCCATTTGTTAAATGGTGCAAGACTTTTACGAAACGCTGTATTAAAGAGACGGACGTTAAAAACGTGGTGGCGCATCTCGGAACACGCTTCCCGCGGCACGTGAAACTTTCCCAGACGCACGATTAATTCTCGATAATTCGAGAAATATCGGTAATTAAAGAAACTCGGATTTGCCAGGATGGCCTGGAGAAATGGCGGCTCTTTGGCGCGTTCGCGATCGATACGCTCGTTGAAATCAATTCCGAGCTGCGATAATCGTCGTTTCGTGGCCCGATAATCGTTCCCCGTCGCGGCTATTCCTTTTTGCCAGTCGTGTGTTCGATCGATTTCGCGTTAAGCAGCGCGATTCTGAGCCGGATCGTTACGTCCGAACAACGACGATCCGTTTACGACGAAACCGCGTTTTACGTATGCGCCATTCGAGGCGAGTCGTCGCCGATTTCACGCACGAATACGGTACGATAAAACAAGCCGCCGATATGTTGCGTGCCACACACAGCTATCGATTCCACGTTCCTCGATCGTCTAATGAATTCTATTCACGAACACGTATACCAGCGCGTGACATTTTCAGCCGGTTTGATACTTCGACACACGTGTTATTCGTCGTTTCAGCTATTTTCAGATACGAACTGGATATTTGGTAGCAATGGAATATCGAAGAATCTTATTTGGATGGATTTTAGGGAATTAATCGCTGAGTGTAAGTGCTGATTAATTCATGCCGTATAATGTATAGTGTATTATACGTCGTACTCAATGAATAGTATAGTGTATGATGAATTCTGGATAGTACACAATGCATAGTGCACGGTACATTATTCAGGATTCACGACGCGAAGTGCATAGTGCAAGATATATTGTACAGGGAACCAGATACTAGGTTCTGAGTGTAGATTTTAGAGCGAATGGGTTCAAAGTACAGGATGATGACCACCGATGTGTGACTGTGCACAGTATACCTTTAACTATTTCAAATTTCACTTAGTTGTGAATAAATATATATTCTCAAAAACGTATGTAATCATAGTATCATAGAGAGGACTGAGAATCGTGCTTTTACACGTCAGTGTAAATCGCTATTTCTACTAAAACAGCGTGCTATAAACCATATTGCAATGAAAACGAGGTATCTGTGAGGCCACAGTCTTACATAAAGCCGTGGCGCCAGGTGACGCCTCATAATTTCCATAAATTATTGCGTCGCGTCGTTCGTTTATGCGCAATTATTTGTGTGCGAATTATAACGACATCCGCGAAGCCATATCACGGAAATTCCGGCATTACGTTGCCCACTGTATTGTTAAACTACTATCCGGTAACGGAGAGTTCTCGTTCTATTTACTCCTGGCACGGTCATTAGTCGGCTGCATTTGCGTCTCCCTTGGGTCTTCTCGCGGTAGCGTTAGTTTGCGACTTAAAATTACGCGTTGCTGCCCGTGAAATACTCGAGTCTCGTGAAACTCGACGATTTTCGACAGTTCGACGCATCTTGCAAGCATTAAGCCGATTTCTGAAGATCGAAAAAAAAAAATGGTACGCTGGAAATCGAAATCGACTGAAACTGAAATCGATGAACGAAACGAGAACTTCGATTCTACTCGCAAACAGCCTGACAAACAATTACACCCGAGCGCGGCACACAATGAAATTTTCTCGTTTCACAGCGCAACAACTGCTGGAGTGGCATTTTGGTATTTCGAACGTCGCACGGTGTGTACAGATAGTGCACGCGTGGCAGTTGTATATCGCTGCGTCGATAATGACGTCGATCGGCGTTGAAGACATTTAAAAAAGAGCATTTGGACCAACGAGTCTACGAACGATGCTTTAAACGACGATATTTAAAATATCTCAACGATATGATAACAAACCGACTTTAAATTTAGAATTATTTGATCTTTGAAATACGAAATACGAGATTTGCGAAAGCTTGCAAATTTGAAGCTTAAAATACGATATTCCTAACTTTAAGTCTTTAACTCTCGCTATACGAAGATACATAGTCCTGTGTACCGATCTTTTTTGAATTTCATGCATAGCAAATGCGACATCGGTGTATCGCGTATCCCTGAAACTCGCTTATTGTTCGTACCACCAGTATGCTGCGATCTTTTTCCTCTAACCCTCCGTTTGTCGTCCCTATGTACAGACCGAACTAACCGATATTCGCGTGGAATACATTACGCTTTGAAATCGTTCGGATGACGGTTGAGAACGTTGGTGTTCACATGCATAGAATTCTTTGTTACATGGCTACTGTTTTAACGATACCTTATGCTGGTACGCTTATGAAAGGTCCCTCTATTGATGTTACGTATCCCTCGAAAAAAAAAAAAAAAAAAAAAAAAACACGAAGAGTAAAAAGATGATAAAAAATCCGATGATTTAAATTACATCACGTTTGATCGTCGAGGTAAAAAAAAAAAAAAAAAAAAAAAGAAAAACACGAAGAGTAAAAAGATGATAAAAAATCCGATGATTTAAATTACATCACGTTTGATCGTCGAGGTAGCAAGTTACGAGGGAAAACCTTTGGAGATAATGATTTGCAGACTAACATCGCCGGATCCAGCTGCTTGCAAGCCTCGTGCAACAACCGTATCTTCCCCGCATCAATCTCAAAATACACGCTCATCAATCAGTAGCATCGTGGGATCCCTCATCTCGATTGCAACGGTTGAAATTGCCCCCGGAAACCAGCCTGTTAAACGATCCATCGCGACTTACTTTATCGCCTACGGTAATTAGCAGTCACCCGTTCGCGGCTTTCAATCGATACTGTCTCGGGGACCGAGCTTATTTATTCGCCCCCGTAATCGACCGACCTCGTTAAACCCGG
>NT_176796.1:2334327-2375121 GCF_000188095.3 Bombus impatiens | reverse complement strand
CGGATTGAAAACGCCCGCCACGCGTTCCACGAGTCTCGAAACTCTTGTTCCCGATTAATATCCGGCCGATTAGGGCTTCGGCTCGCGATAAGTAGGGGCGCAGGTGTCGTCCGTCGATGACTGTTCGTGAGCGGGATCGCGGTACATGCACCTTATCATCCCTGTACACTCGCAGCTCGGTAACATGCACGTTCTAATCTGGATTAGTCCGAGCTAGTCCGTCTTTGTGCGTGGAAACTGGGCCGCCGGGGGTGGTTCGTGCTCTCGCCATCTCCTCCTCCTCCTCCTCCACGTCCGAACCCCTTACGGTCGACGACGCGTGCCCCCTTGCTTGTCGGTGTCCACGCACACAGAGCCACCCTAATTGCGTCATTTTCGTGTAATCCAGTCCATTCCAGTAGGTTACGGGGCACGTTTCAAGGTACACGAGCCTATTTGCCTCGACAAGATCGCTTCCGGCTCAAGATGGGCTTCCGGCTCAAGGTGGATTTCAAGGTATCCTTGGATACTATATATTAATACTTTGAAAACCGCCGGGAATAACTCGATCTTGATACAGCTTACAGGTACTGATCGGAATTTGTTTTTTATCAGAAACGACACAAGGTAGGAGATTCTTAAGGGATACGTCATATCTAAGGGGTTCGGCAATCCGAACTTTAAATTTATTGCTTTTGTAATCAGTAGGACTTGATTTGAGTAGCGAGTTTCAGATTTTCGTTATTGCAGGTCGTTAAAAGTATGCGGATACTTGTCATTATTGTCCAGATAAATCGTGATTAGAATTTATAGAAATTGTAGAAACTGTTGATAACAATGCTATACGATACGCAACGTTAACCAAGAAAAATGATATAAATGTAAGATTCTTAAGATTGGAACTGACGCTACGAAATTCGTACGATATGGTCCATAATAATCCCAAGTTTCTCGATGATAATTTAGGCACAAGGGACAATTCCGTAATATGAAAGAGTAACAATTGTAAAATACTTACTTCTTGCTTCTGCAACGCGGCCACGTCTCCACAGACAGGTCCCAAACCAGTAAGTTCGGTGTCTTTTCTGATCACCCATTCGATGAGTTCACGCAAAGACAATAGAAGAGCGTTCCAGTGTTCCGTATTGCTTTCTAATCGATTTCTGCAACAACAACGAGGAGAGAAACGTTACAATTGCGACGCATAAAAATGTCTGGATATTAAAACCGAAACTTCCGATGTGAAAAACACAGTGAATCCCGCAGGGAGGTGTCCATCAGGGCTGAAGTCGCGTAGGCTGTGCGTAACTAATGCACCAGCTGCGAAAACGACGCGAAGGAAGCACATGTCTGGCCGTAAATACTGATAAGGTGTGAGTAGAGACGCGTCACAGGGTAAAGAAGTATTTATTCTCCGGAGAAAGTGAAAGAAAGCGAGAAAATGAAAGAAGTCGGTGATGAATGGGAAGGAGAGGAACGTCTGCGTGGGTGGAGCGCAAGAAAAGCTGTGCTTGATGGGAGGGGAAGATATTCAAGGTGAACTATGAAACCGAAAACAGGCAGAACAATGAACGAAAAGAAGAAACGAAGAAAATTGTGAAAACGTCGCCCGAGAAAGGAAACCTAAGAACAATAGGAAGAACGCAATTAAACGTAACGCACAAAGCGGGATAAAATAAACGAACGCTCAAAAGAGAGGTTAAGATACCTGTCCGCTTTATCCGAGACGTAAGGGAAACAATGAAAAATAAGAAATACTCGAGGCAAATTTAGCGAGAACAAAGCGATCGCGGAAACTTATCAAATCGAAAAAGTTGCAGTGCAGTAAGACAGGAAGAGAAATGAACGTTAACGTAAGTATATGCCAGTAAGAAAACGAAGAAGAAGAAGAAGAAGAAGAAGAAGCGTAGGAAGAAGTAAGAAAGAAGTGAGAAATAACGCGAGGCGGTTATTGTAGTTGACGGAACGTAAGGGATGGACAAAATAGGCAACTGGAATGAATAAGAAGAAGAATGGAAGAAATAGAAGGGATTGAAAGGGAGGAAAGATCGAAGGATGAGAGGTAGCTGGCAAGGGCAGGGCAGGAAAGATGGCGCTCGGGATTTAGATTTATATTCCGCCATTGTTGTACCGTCGTCGACTGGAGCAGTCTCTCACACCCTTAACAACCAACTCCTGTCTTCCCATCCCAGTCGCGCACAACCCTCCTTTTCATCCACGAAAGCCGCGGACCCGTCGTCTGGTATCGCGAAGGAACAGACCCGCGGCCGGATATATTGCAGTTATTGTAACGTCGATGAAAGTCCTGCGGAATTCCGCGACGTAGCTGTATACTTCCGCCGATCCGACCATACCGTCTCTATATGTATATATATATATATCTTTAGAAATATGTACCACGTCGAAAGGTATTGTGCCTTCTTCTCTCGCGAGATAAGGAAACCGGGATATATCGTCCGGACTATGGTGAATACCTGTAAGAAGGATAGTTGGTCTGTGTGTTTCCCCTTTTCCCAGCTCGGGCAAGACCGATGCCGAACAGAAATTTGACCGATGCGAATTTATCTTGACGTTGAACAGGACTCCCGTTGAAAACAAGCCATTATTCCGAGATCGATGGTTTTAGTTTCTCGACAGCGGTTTCATTCCTTTCAGAAGCCTCGAGATGGAGTTTCGTCTTTATCGATATCACGCTGATGGGATTTGTGTCGTAGACAAAGAGGTTTCTTGTTTGATCGGTTAAGCTAAGTCGGCTTGAAATCACCGGTAATCATTGGACGAACAACTGAGTCGGTTAGACAGAACTGAAGATGGGCGGTAAGAAATTTCAGCATCCTTTATAATCCTACAGATTATTACCTATCCAAACTTTACCAAGATAATTGAAGAGACTCGAAAGATTTCATCGATCACTCGGATATTAAACTATCCCATTTCCTGATCCTATCTAAACAAACTAACCGCGCCATCGTTCGCTTGATCGAACGATCGTCTGAAACAGCACGGATTTGCAAAAACCGACGTGCTGATTTTCCTCGGATGATCCTCCCACCGGAAACAAATAGCCGTGCGCTGGATCGATACCGAACGATGTCGGCTGTTTAACCGACGCTGTCGCTCAACGATTAATTGCTTCAAGTTCGGTGCTGCTTGATTACCACTCAACGAATTGCTCGGCCATTGACCGACACTGGAACGCGCCAATTATCCAAACTGACTTTCTTCTGTGGGCCTCCTTTTACCAAACTCTATCCTTAGCGGCCGTCTGCGAATCCTTTGTCGTGTCCTTTACCTTTACCTTGTCTTCTCGATCGCGTTTGTAAAATGAAACTGGTAGGTTTCTCGCGCAATCGCGTGACTTGAACGCAAACTGCATCGGTTAATTTCTGTGCAGGAGTTACGGAGCAAGAGACCTTTTAAGATATGGGACAGCTGGCGTAACGTAAGAAAGGGACTGTGTGTTAGCAATTTCGAGGAACTGATACACCAGGGTAAGAAGCGAGCGTGCCCTCTGAAACCGCTAGCGAAAGTAACGACTCGCTGGTGCTCGCTGTGGAAAGTATACATAATGTATCTCGACGATTCTACCTTTGCTCCGAACCGGAGCCGCCTTTGCTTCGATGCTCGATTTCTCGCGATAAGCGCTGCTCTGATACACGACAATTTATATACATAACGTGATTTCTTTCTTTTCACGACACACAAGATATTGGATTACTGGTCGCAAGGTATCGCTTTTTTTATGCAGAACATTTATTCGAATCGAAGCGAATCGAATCGAATCGAATCGAATCGAATCGAATCGTCGCCGCCCGTTGTCGGACAAAGAGAGAGAGAGAGAGAGGGGGGGGGGGGGGGGGAGGGGGGGGGGGGGGGGGGGGGGGGGGGGAGAGAGCACAGACTTTTTCGGGTTAATGGAACATCAACGTAATCCGTGTTTGCATTAGAACATTGCAGTCACGAAAAATAGTTCTTGGAGAACGTCCATTTGCGCGGTCGTCTTGCGACTGACACGAACAGAAGGGACCTTTAACGTAGACGGTATACTTCACGTTCGTGCGATCGCATTTCAATTGGATAGGTCCACGAATACCAGAGCAGAGGCCGTGTTCCATAGATATACGTTGAATACACTCCTTTTACTCGATCTCCGCGACGTACCGACCTAATGTAACATAAATCACTAAGAAATTCTGCCAGCGAACAGCAACCCGACAAGAAAACGTTTTCTATTCTGCTCCAAGCGAACAGAATTCTTTCAAGGGACCATCGTATTCGCGCGATAATTTACTTTCAGTTCGATTCCAGGCGAAATATCGACGATATCGTCACGACCAACGTTTTTCTCATATCGGGAACCATCTCTATCATTTTCGTTGATCGCAAGGAATCAATCAATTTTTTGATATTTCCGTGATATTTGCCTTGGGAAACTCGAAACTTGAAACAGTGGGTCTAATTTAATTTTTCAACACGTTCAATATCCCGCAGACCGAAATTAGAAAATCCGCTACATTCGTAATTTCGCCTTTAATATTAGAGTGACGATGCGTTAAAATCACCACGAAGCGCTTAAATAGTTTCGTCCGTTTATTAAAATATACGCGTTTATTAGAACGCGTTGAAACAAGCGCAGCATTTTATTTATTACCGTGCGCAAGACGCAATTTCATCAGGCAGTGAACGTGTTAATCAAATTTCCTCGTTGTCCATGCTACGAATCGCTACGATTTAAATTTCCTGGAATGAAAAACAATTTCCTGACAAATTTTCAGATTGCGTTAGATGAAAACGTGAAAAGTATCGACGTAGTCTAGAAATGTAGAAAAGAGAGTGGCGAGTGGGACACGGCGAGGATAAAGAGTCGGATTGGATTGGGGAACTTCGAGCGATAACGCGGTACAGAGCACGGAACTTTTGATTACAGCTCGATTTTGCGCGCGAGCGGACATTCGGAATAATTAAAACGACGAAACGGATGGCAACAAAATGCCCATGAAGGGGCACGGGCACAGCCATCAAACCGATTTCAGATAAGCCGGCTTCCACCATCAAGGCCGCTGAATTTTCATTTTTTTCTCCCTCTTCTCTCTGTATTTTCTCTCTTTCTCTTTCTCTCTCTTTGCCTTTTTTCGAAAACTTGCCGTGGGAAGCGTCACAGCTAATCCGTCGCATTAACGAATCCCATTAAAAAAAAATTTTGTCGCACTCGTTCTTCCTAAATCTCTGCGTCATGTTTTTGCGAGAGAGGATAATGTTCATCCTCGTTACGATTTAACGGAGAGCTAACTCGCGGATTGATGAAAGAAGAACAGGAGTTGAAAGGTGAAATCGATGCACCGTCCAAGATACTTTGAGATTCTTTGATGGATAGTTATTAATAACTGTCTTGGGAGCTATACTTTCGCTTTGAATATATGAAAGGACGTTAAGAAGCAATAGCGTACGAACCTTCTAGGAATAAAAATGGTTCAAGCTTCAATCGAGCACCGCCTTTGAGCATAATTTCTCCATAAATGCAACTATACTACGTACGATCGTGCATGTTCCCCGTAAAAGCGTATTATATTCAGTTTTCCAACGTAATTGATTTCTCGTATTATTTCTTGTATATGTATAAAATCAGATTACAAGAAATTCAACGTGGCTTTTGAGATCCGAGAAGAAGCATATCTTCATTAAGATTCGTAACTGGGATCGAGTGGAAGAATTTAAGAATTCATAGAAGTACTCGAATGCAATCGAGTTCGAAGAAGCTTGGAATACCCAGCGAAACGAGTAAACTCGTTTACGATGTTTTCCAAACACCTGCGGAAATTAACGAGATTTCGGTATAATTTACGGGTACAATGGGGATTATGAGTTAACGGAGATTTCAGAATCGCACAAAGAGACTCTTTCGCTGTATCGCTTCCAGTTTGAATCGAACTTTTAAGGCGAGTTCAGCGTTCAGATAACGGTAGTAATAAATTAAAAAAGGAAAGAATTAAGTCTCGCACAAAGCGAGCAACAACTCTTAACTTAGATAAGACAGACGGACAATAGCGAGTATTACGGTTGAATACACGATAAGATGATTGAATATAAAGATTCAACACAAGTATCTTCCATCTATTTCTTTTGATGCAAGATTTATACTATAGTCACCGAGAGTTCATTTCCAATAGATAAATTTCAATTTACAATTTCCTTCCTTCTATTTGCTCTCAACTTTCTTTCAATTTTTATCCAGAATTCTTGCCCGTACGTTTCACCCTGCTATCGAAATCATCTCGTGCTTTACACTTAGGGAAAGAGAGGGTTTGCCAGCGAGATCTCACGAACCCATTGACAGATCGCGGCGTGCAGACGTCCCAGTAATCGACTCTTCTCGCAGAGAGGTGGAAGAGACGTTGAAAGAGGGGTTGAGGTCCGCTCGACAAAGCCTTTTGATCTATCACCTCGTCGCTGCTGGTTCTTCCTTGGCGTTTTCCATCGAGACTCCTCGTGGTCTCGTACCCGTTCTACCGGTTAACGCAATAAAGTCGGCAAATGGAATTGCCGCGAACGGGCGGAGCGTTATAATTCAACTCCGGGGAACAATTTACCGGCACAATTCCAATCTGAGCAAGGTCGACCCACTGCCACCATCGCCAGCGCGCAAAACCGATCCAAACTTTCGCGATAAACAACAACAATGCGACTGTACGCGTACCAGTTCCGCGATCCTTCCGCCAACCATCGCTTCCGGTAACTCTGCAGACCACCACATGCGAACTTCCTTTAAACGCACTGATCGCTCTCTTACGTACGCCGGATCTTTGCGTCGACCACAAGATTTCGTTCACTCGAAGCTTGCTTCTTTGAGAATGTCTTCTGTCTGGGAAATGTTCTCCCTTTGAATTAACCTCTTGTCCTATGATATCGGATTTCGCTTCTGATTCAGCGAGAACACGCTGTATTTGCAAGAAAATTTAGTTGCAAGTATAGCGTTCGATTGAATTGTTTAGTCAGGATCGATAATGTTAAGAATATGAATAATAAATACGTCGAGACGATATTTCTTTTTATATGACAAATGCATTTACAATAAGTTTCTGATAAATCGTGATAGACAAAAGTTTTATACAGACTGTATTTAACGTATCGTAAGTTTAGAACGAACGCGAAGAATCGGTTATTACGCGTTTCGTCACCTACCCCTAAGAATATTTCCCTCTTCAAAGTATTCTTTTTTTATAGCCATTGAATTTCACTGAAATTTGTCCACTCGTAAATCACAATTCATTGACCGGAATAATAAACAATATAAATCGCGACTCGTAACTACGATTTCATATCGCGAATAATTTTCGTCGTAGGAAAAATAGCGGACGGTTTTTTGATCGGCCGTCATCGTTCCATTAATTCGTCAAATATAACGTACAACGTGAAGCCACGGTCGACAGCGACTTTTTATCCCGAGCTTTAAAATTTATATTTACACGGGCCACCCCGTGGCGTTCTATTTAATCGCTAACCGCGATACCTACAATTTTTCCAATTTCACAGTTCGCGTATCGGATAAGCTAACTTTATTTCTTGCCAAGTTTCCCCGCGCAGCAGGTAGTTTCTTATGATCGTCGATCCGCCGATACCGAAAAGAGAGGCTGAAACGCGATCGAGGGGTCGGTTTAACAGACACCACCGAGCGAACTTTAAATAAAACTAACCCTCGTGCCGCCTATCAGCTGCTAGCACGGTCTACGACCATCCTAATGGCGGCACAATCATGCTGTTTTATGGTGTGCGGCGTTATACGCCCGATAAAGTTGCCCCTGTGCCGAAATCCGGTCGCTTTACGCGGCTTTTCGATTTAATAACTGGCCTTCTCTGTAAATTGTCGTAAATATCCAAAGCAAATAAGGTGGATTAGATTCCGCTGATAAATGGGATTTCGAAATCGTTTAACTCCGAAAGGCTGTCGTGAAAATACACCGCAACTGGAATTTTTCATTTAAATTAATCCATTTCTTAAATTAAACTACAATTGGTAACGTTGGATAGTAAGCGATCGCAATGGTTTGGATCGGATTTCAGTTGGAGTACTTAATTTTAGAATATTCCTCTTCAAGGTATCGCAATGAATAGAATGATTTTGATGATACAAATTTCACGAAAAATACATTTATTTTTACCAGAGAGATTGTCTAAGGTTTGAACACGAATGGAACTTGCCTGAGAAGGATCAATTTGTATTAAAATATAGAATATGGAATGAAATTAAGTAATCGCATCTCCAAATTATTGTGTACGAGTTACTTCAACATACATAGCCCGTAGTACGATGATCGAGCCAAATATAATATATAATATAATATATAATAGCTTGTTTACATTTTCGGCCCAAAATTCTCGAACGTAAATCGTAGGTTAAGGGGTTAAAGATCGGAAGATTAATAAAATTACGATACAAGCAGAATTAAATGTTTAGGGTTACAAGAAACAAATGGTTACGAATAATAGCATCGCGATGGTATTGTTGACAGACGTTTACGTTAAATCGTTATATCGTCAAAATACGAGACTGTGTGTTAAAATTATGTTTGGACACGCGTGTTAGAAAAATGAATAGAAGGATGACTCGATCGAAGATTTTCTGAAAATGGTGGAATTATGTTGTTATACGGTAAGTGGATGAAATTACTGCATTATATTTGATGCATTGTATCGTTAGATAAAAGCTAAATGGTTTTGAACGACTGAAATCTCGGCAATAGGGTTACGAGCTTTTCCGTCGATTGAAATGTTGCAACAATTTTTGTACCGCGATTAATTGGCGAAGGTAAAACTGTATAGAATAGCGTTCGTAAAAAAGATTAGAAGAGTCAAATATTGAAATATCTTGAAAATTTCACCAAGGATATTTATCTGTTTGTGTAAGATTAAGTTATCTTAACTACGAAAAGCAATACTATTGTTATCATAAATCAGACAGAGTATATTGGTTTCATTTGTGCTCGATATACCCTGCAGCGAACCAATAGAATTATTAGTACAGTGTATGTCTGTTCCAGACTTTGTTTTAGGTTCAACGTGACTCGATAAGCTTTCAATTCATTTCATTCACAAACTATGGGCTTCCCACGATCTAACTTTCCTCAAACACTGTCAGTGAAACGAATATATATATATATATATATAGATGTACGAATCTTCCTCGAAATCACGCATCTCTGTTAATATTAGAAATAAATAGGAGCCTTTTATCTACAAAAAAAGAAGAATCATAGGTTGGTAATTTCCATGATCGAGTATCACATGGTAATAATCAAAATGGAAGATTGGACGAATGAATTCCACGATTTAAAAAATCCCCCGACTTTCGATTCTTCGTATCAAGAAAATCAAACGACGAGTATTATTCTCCGTATGTACCATCAAAGACCAAATAGCTTGCAGCATCGACAAACCAAATCGAAAGTCAACACAGGCTCTCACGATTAATCGTCCGAGTCCGACTCTCATTAGCCTGTACACCTGGGCCGATATTTCGCCTTCAAGTGCGTTCTCTGACCGGATAGCCAGCATTAGTGGCGTAGTATCGATTATATCATAGCCACAGGGATCGATCAACTGTGAGCGATGCTGATAGAAGGTTGATAGAATTCGTTCGGACGAGCTTGCGCGCTTTTCTAACGAGGACGCAAATATCTCTGTTTACCAACATCCTTTCTCTGTCTACGTTTAACGCGACACCGCTAATTCGCCTTTTCCCAATCGTCATCGGTCATGTTGATTTGTATCCGACTGTACCGGATCGATAATCGACCGATCACACCGTGGGACACCGCTTCATGTCGACGCGCGCCTGCCGTATTTATAATCCGAATAATTTATTGAAAGTCGTTTAATCGAACGATTAATGCGCTCAGGCCGCGCTCTGATGGCCGTTTCAGCCGTATTTTTCCAGACTTTTTTTTATCCCCGTTTTATAGACCCAATGGATAATTCGATAATCGAAGCGATTAATTTCTGTGGAATGGTTAATCAGTCGCGCAGAATCCTATTATTGTCTTCATAATGAAGATTCACCGTCTGGAATGGCTTAATCTGGCTTGTTTGCTTCACGATAATCTGAGAATCGCGGTCGATCGTTAATACATATATCGAATTTGTTACGTATTATGTCAAAACTGTCATACACTGATATTAGAAGAAAGTTGTAAAATCTCGTTCAATGTTTCGACAATGTTACTGCTTCTTTATTCCAAGTTCAAATCCAACATACCAATTAAACTTTTCATTGATTTGTAAATAGCTTATAATAATCGTCTCGGGTTAACGTATCTGAATAAACACGTAACTACAAGAAACAGAAAAGATGTGAAAAGTTTTCGCCACTTATACAACAATAGACGTATCTATGGCAAAAATTATGTACGAGATTCAATCACGGTGGCAATTTTATGTTCGACTCGAAGCATCGTAAGAAAAGAAAAAAGGCGTGGCAGAAAGAAACGCAATCGCTTTGCTGGCAGGCATCCGTCTTCTTTGTCTTCTCTACACCACGCGTTTTAAATATTGAATTAAAAATCTTAAGATTGCGACGACCCAGTGACCAAACATTGCAGTGACTCCGATAACGCGAATGGATCCTTTGTTCCGAGAGAAACTCATTTCAGATCTCCCTTTGAACCATCGAGATCTCACCTCCAGGCAGACCCATTCTTTCATTTTTTATCAACGCGACTACCTCGTTGCATTTCCTTTAAAGCCGCGCCCGCGCATTTTCAAGAGTCGAAGACACGCAGCCAGACATCGTTTCTTCGTACGTACCGATATCAGATTCTTTTCATGGACTAACCGAGCGAAACATATCTCGAGATAATCGTCTTCAACGCGACTACGCGTGAAAATGTCACTTCGGAGGGACGTCGACCGTCTTTCGTCCACGAAACACGTACAAACCTAAAGGGATCCGGTGTGTTCGTACGATCTTCTGTTACGTCTTCAGTCTAATATAGAGATCGATACATCTAGAGGATGTCGTTTCTCGAACCGCCATTTCCCTCAGGAGAATCATCTATAAATGGACCCTTTTGTTTCCGCGAAAACCTGTTCCCTTCCGTTTCTGAGACTTCACTTTGCACGTGGGAAATTTCAGCTTGAGAAACAGGCCTATTGGTTTCTCGTGATGTTTTAAGATAGAACCAGAAGTGTGTCGCTTCGTTGAAAATACATTTTTTGGATCTTTTTTTTTTTTAGTCAGACTGGTAGTCAGGGGATGCACATTCTAGCAAACTTTTGCTCTGACGAAAGAAACATTTGTATAAATATACATGTTAGAACATCTTAGACCATTGGTGACGTGAATCATCCGATAATGGTAATTCGACTCTATTTAGTCAAAACTTGCCGGGACATTTAGACAAACTTTACGTTTCGCGAAAAATCTTTCGATCCTCCTTTAATTTTATCAACCGTTGGGTCTGTTCGTTCGTCCGTCATCAAAGGATTATGATCGTTTCGTTACAGGAATTCCAACCATAGAATGTCACCAGTAAATAAATATGGTCGTTCGATTATCGCGAAAATTCGTGTTTAAAGGAATCCGTGTCGATGGAATTATTCATTCGAAAACAGCTTTTTTATTTAATGTTGCAACGATCGAAGCGGTTTTCTTTGGCAGAAAATTTAACAGAGCTTCAAAGAAGCATTCCGCATTGTTTCGAAACGTCACGTTATCTTAACGCGTATAATTCAATATTATAATCCACGTAACAAATATAATTTCGACTAATGCCAGTCTAACACGGTATACCGATAATTTGAAATCGACATCGGCCGAGAAGAGACTCGCCCCAATTCATTGGCGGTCAGATTTGATTACAGATCAAATTAATCTATGCAGATTAAACGCTTACCACTGGGTTCGAACTGCGAAACGCTTTTCCCCTGAATGACTCGAGCCGGCAGTTCGATTAAACGCTTACTCTACCCCTACTATGGCGATGAGTTACGGTACTGTTTGAAATAACGAGTCGTTTAAATCGAAATTAATGTAGAAGATTTATTAAGGAGACGCCGGTTTCGAACCGCGAGTAATAAATCGACGCTCGGAGGAAACCCAGGTTTCGCCAGCCGTGTACACGCGTTAGGATCTAAACTGGCTAAGTAAACCGTGGCTTCTATCTAATTCTAAGAGTATGCCTCGGAGTGTAATCCCCGGAAATCCTTGTACACACCGCCGGATACCGACTGTTCTTCCGGATAAAAACACAATCCCAATGAATTCTGTTCCTATTTGGACGATCAAGATTCACAATGGAAATTTTTATCAGATCGAAAACATCCAGTTGTCGATAGATTCGTCGTTTCAAGAAATAATTAAGTTGCCATAGAAGCTAAGTTTCAATACGCGTAACAGTTAGAACAACAATTAGAATTTTAGTCAGTTCAAAGAGTCGAGGAGTTTACCGAATTTATAGCACGCGTGAAAAAGTAGAACAGATTCGATCGATCTTAAGTTAATTTTTATTTTTACTCGAATTACTCTAAAGTAAAGCTGTCTTGCTGCGGCAAGCCCTTCGATTCGCAATAATATACCATAGTTTATAAATATACAAGTTGTTTTACTGTTCCCTTGCAATAATATTATCGTTAGAGCGACCCATAGTAATTCAATAACTCATACTCGTCGAGATCAAACGAAAACACTTCCACATCCGATCATCCACGTTTACGACTATCTGCTGCTATAAATTCCTATCGATTCCTGGCGGAGAGAAGCGGAGAGCTTTAGGGTAGCGTCCCTCGTCGAACGACGCTGGCAAGGACACGGAGAACGGCTAAGTAAGCCGGTCGGGTCGCATCTGGTTTGAACGGAACGTAATGCCCGGGAATATAGACGTCGTGGATACGCGGATACGGTTAGGCAAGGAGGAAGGTGCATTTAGCGGGCAGAAACGAGGCAGCCCGCGCGGGAAAACCGACAGCTCTTCCGGAGATTAACGCTAAGCCACACCTTATCATACTTTAAGCCAGCACCCGCTATCGTGCATCCGATACACCCCTGGAAACACGTACTACCCCAGTACCAGTAATGAGTTACGACTGCTTTCAGACCGGAAGGAAGGAAGCTTCGATCTGAGCGACAGCTTGATTTCATTCTGTTGGTGTATTGCTGTTAAAGCATGAAATATAATGCTGTATCTAACTCATCGCGTATCGGACAAATGGTGTGAATATTGCGTAGAATTTAGTGTTTGTTTTATAGTTTCGTTTTCGATCGGCGAGGGAGTCATTTTTGGGGCCATATGACTTTTTTCTTTTTTCAAATTTTGCTTGATGCGAATAACGCGACGATGGATCCGATGGAATTACTGAATTCTTTCGTTAATCGATATAGGGGGATAGAGTAATTTCTTAATGTTCCTTAGCGTTAGTTAATCGTCAGTTAATCTCTTTAGATCGAAGCGGAATTTGCAGTTCTTGGTTACTTTAGGATTACAAAGAACGAAGATAATTAAATACTGTTGACTGGAGTAATCGTAGGATATTCGATCACAATCTGTCATTTTATAATCGTAATAAGTAGAAAAGGATTACCCGTCTAGTAATTCTTCGACTACATTCTCGCTTAATACTTTCAAACTAGTGTAATCACTCGACCCAAACTCTATCATCCAGTAACATTAATCATCTACCGAACTATACCATAATTTCCTCCCAATGGTATAAATCTGTCATACTTCCAATGAAATATTCTCCCAACATTTTGCACCTGGTCTACACCGTCGAACACGATCGCAACAAATTCCCTGTTGGTCATTCGTTCTCGATATCCAGCCACGTTTTCTATGTCTTCGCGACGACGTCACGTAAAAATAACTTCGATTTGACCGGATTCGCTCGACACACAGAGAAAGAGAGAAATAGAAAGGGAGAATAGGTGCCGTGTTCTGGTAGCGGAAAAGCGCTGTACGTGACAGATTTCGGTGTGTTCGCGAAACGACGGGAAAAGAACGACGATGTACAGGGGGCGACTGATAAGGGCCTGGCTTGGTGATTCATCACGATCCACGATTATCTACCTGTCACTTCCGGTTCAACTGGCGCGCGCGACGAATCAACTATCGCGGCTCTTCGCTATCACAGGACCCACTATTTTCGCCGGCATCACCGTACGCCTTTCGAAATTGTCGAGGATTCAATGGCGTCCCTTTGACCGAGCTTTTAGACTGGTTCGTTTGCCACGTGATTTAATAATTCAACCTGACAGTCTCTTTTGTCGGTTCTTTCACCGCTTTTGTTCCCCGATATGCAATACACAGTGTGGACACAGATTCTAAACTCGCGTCACGTTATGCGTAACTTTAACGTTCATTGTTCTCTAAATAGATATAAGTTTTCATAACAGATATAATTTTTCCATATGAATACACAAAGCTGTTCAAAAGTCCTGATTTTCTGCACGTTACTATTTGAGTCGGGATACTCGCAAACTAATTTCCTTGAAATAACAAGCTACGTAATTTGTTTTGTAATTAGCTAAATTCGAATACGATCAATATTTTATCGGTTACTCGAAACGTATTCTTATTTTTGATATCTTTTCTCGTTCGTTTTAACGTACACGATATTTCCCGATGTTTTCTCCATCGCGCTAAAGATTGACAGTGTCTCGTAAAATACAACGGGTTCGATAATTCGGCGCAAATTTCAAGATCGAATTTTAAGACGTCGAAGCTTACGCGACTCGAACCTTGCTATATCTTTCGTTATCGATTTCCACCGGTAAATATCGTTGAACCAGCAGCAAGGAACCTCGAGATCTTATCATTAACCGACTAACTCATCGTTCTCTTTTTTCCAATCTTTCTCTCGCAGTTCGTACGAAAGAATGCGACGAACCAACAAACGCAGAGAAACTCTGATTGCAAGGGAATCGAGACGAAACACAACTGCTTCGTAACGAAGCTTGGAACGATCGCTTCCGGCACGGATGGAAGTCGAGCTTCTGGAAAAGTCGCGACGTTCCCATGCGAGAACAATTCCCGAGCAACGAGCTGCCGCGTAGAGACGGCATTAAAAGAAACGCAGTGAACAGGCCTTTGAAGTCTTTTCCACGGCGAGATACGAACGTAAAAGCGACGTTGCACGATGCTTCGCGTCGTTCTCGTCCTCGCGTGTTCCGTCAGTTTCGATGATTCGACGCGCCGGCGCCTAGACACTCGACATACGTGAACGCGCGAGTGCGCTAATCGCGCCGCGAGTAATGGCGCTGGGACGCGAGAACCTCTCAGTATCTGTAATTATTCCTCCCGATTCATGTTCTCGAATAACAACCGTGACTCTCCTTTGCTGCCTCTCAGGTTTCATAGCGTTTCCGTGTTTGCAGAAGATACTCTTCTATCTCGCTGTTTCTCTTCCTGGATTTGGCGAACGAGGTTTTTCACCATTTCAGGTGATTCTCGATGAAGAGATGTTTGTCGTGTCGTGTCGGTGATTTTTTTTTTTTAATGTTTTTGAACTGCTAATGCGCAAATTTTACAATGTACTATACGTAAACACGTTCTTTCTCCTTTCATGGTAACGACGTTAATGGAGAATGTTGCGAACAGTTTCGGATTTCTTTGTACCCGACTGACTAATTTACTTTCTGTAAATAATTTACGACGTAATTACGATCGATTGATCATAGAACAAGGTAGATAAACAGAGAACTAATCTCTTGTCTCATAATATCGAGTCACACTCGTGACAAATTACCACAAAACAACGTTGTCTTGATTACAAATCTCCTTTCAGTTTACAAAATAGCCGAATCGTTAAAACGAAGTTACACAGAGTGTGTCGGTAATTCGTAACGCTACAGAGGATTTATTATTTCCTATGACATCGAGACTTTATCAAACAAGTTGTTATCGATCAACTTCGAAGTAGCCGACAGAAGCGAATAGAAACATCTTATATCACGACCAAACGAATGGACTCTGTCAACCGGTGGCACGTGCGGCAGACAAATTTTCTCATCCAGTCATTCCCCGAAAGGTTCCAATTTTCACGTACAAATTCTCGACTAGTTCGGGTCGACTGTTTTTTTCGAGCGTCGATTCGAACGGTTTGGTGCACGAAGTTCGAAAATAGAAAATAAAAAAAGAGAAGAATGAGAGAGGCAGAGGGAGAGAGCAGCCCCGGATGTTGAACAAGTCCGAAAAGTCCGCGTATCCGACTGCCGGATGCAGCTCCTGCCCTTTTCGCGTGCGTGCCACGGTAACTAATTGCTGGCGCTATTGATTTTACCTGCTACCGGTATCTTGTTTGCGCGAAATCCGTCCCTGGCCGAGCGCAACGCAACGAAAAGTCGCCGATTTTTATCTCGGCCACGCTTCCCCCGTTATAAATCTCTGTCTGTTATCGAGAGAGTGAATTAGAGGGGCGAAGAATGAAGTTTCTGCGATTTTTATTCCACCTGGAGATCTATACACGCGTTGATACAGAGGGTGGTATAATTTATTTCGGCGACGATGGAACCGGTCATTGGTCGTGTTTCTTTGTTCTCTGTTCGTGTATCGACTGTATCAAAATAGAAGGAGAGAAAGAATAGTTAATCGAAGTACAGTGACCTAAAGATCGTTATTTATACATATATTTATCGGAAGTTTTATTGAATATATTACGTGTTATACAGAAGGTTTCGTTTGGCATACGATAGGACCATCGTGAAACAAATACGAAAATGTACATAGATGTTACAAAATATTTCTAGCAGACATACACTTCATGGTGAGAAAATTATTGTTATCGAGTATATATTTGCAGCGAATATCTTGTAACTTTTATACACATGTAATATAAAAAAAGGGGGTCTATCATATATTTAAATTCGAGTTTTCTCGGGATAGTATAAGTTGTAAATTTAAGGTATAAACTAAGAATTGTAAGAGTGCTGGGGAAAGAGAGAGAGAGAGAGAGAGAGTGTGTAAGTAAGAGTGTATGCCTTGGTCACGTCGAAGCTAAATGAGTAAAGGAGTGGGGGAAGGGTGCGAGGGTCAAGGGTCAGTATTTTTTGACTTGGGGGGATGTTCTTGCATTGGGTATTGCTTGCTAAAATAAAACTAAACTTCACTTCAAATAGAACATCCTTTCTCGTCCTTACTCTAGACTATTTAGATACTACACACATTTTCGGACTGCTTTAAAATTTCAGTGTTATAATTGTAACAATCTAATGACAATTCAAAGAATTTTCTATAACATACGTAGTATGTTTATAAAAACGTTTAATGGCAAGTGTTCAAATACTTTTGTGAGTTACTGTATATATATATATAGCGGAGTATTGGAAAGTCTCAAATATCAAACACGCGGTTATAATCAAAACGTATTAACGTAAAAGCGAAACGGGATTTCTCGATGGTTGACGAGTCGTTCTATAAAAGAAGAAAGACGAAAGGGACCGGGGTTACCAATTCTTTGTTTGTTCGCAGCAATGTAGTTTACCCCCGAATTTACCCTCCCTTTCACTTCGCTGAACCAGCAAACCTTCACGAAATACTGGAGTTTCGCTACAAGAGAGGAGAAGGATTGTGTAATTCGTACGGCAAACAACAGCGGCAGGCAGCTGTTGCACACATCGGGCAAAAAGATTACGATGTCTGCGAGGAAAAGCTGTTGCCGGCGAAATTAAACCTGACTGTTCTTTAAATGGAAATCGAACGGTTGTTCTTTATCGATTAAATACCATTCTTTCTACCAAACACGTGTCAAATTTTACGAATTCATGCAATTTCAAAATCCTTATACGAGGTATAATATAACAAATTACGAAACAATTTGAAAGATAAATCTGCAAAATCTATACAACGTGTCGACGAAAGTATTCGATCGCTTACCGCAGTATCTTTCCATGTGTGCGGTATATGAAACTTTTTGAAATTCCATTGTTAAAATTTGCAACCAATTTGAAAATGTATATAGAAGTTCCAAACCATTTACTGCAAACATACGCTTAGTAAACAATCGATATACAGCAGGAAAATTTGCATAAATATTGGTGCCTATTAATATACCGAATAATTAACTAATACAGTGATTATTGAAATATTTTGCTCATGTTTACGATTCAAAATGCTTGCAATAAATATTTTGTAACATCTATATAGTTTCCGATCGCTTTCAAAAGCCAATACATATAATGTTTTTTTATATCCGTAAGAAATTGCTACAAGTGTCCAAATACATTCTCGAACCACTGTATCTCGCAAGAAGCAGAAATAGTTGGCTGTAATATCCTGCGACTTAATCAGAAAACCGGCAACAGGCAGCGGTGAAAAACATCGAACCGATAGATGTATTTTTTGGTACAGTATCGAGAATCCAGCGCGACATTCTATTAAAAAGCCAATCCCTGCGATCGACGAAGCTGGACAAAGGCGAGAGAGGGCAGACATTCGGTTGTCGACTGGTTCTCTCTCTTTCTCAGCATCGGTGGCCGGTTGTTCGGAAAGTTTCGCCGGCGATATAACATATCAGAGGTATCGGTGTTCCCGACCTCGTTCAAACCGGTGCCAGAAACGATCGTTGGTCGAATTATCGGGATCAGCATTTCCAACGGTATTTGTGGTCTGATTGCGGACTGGCAACCGCGTTGAAACCGTGCTGGAACGACGATTCACAAGAGAGAGAGAGAGAGAGAGAGAGAGAGAGAGAAAGAGAGAGCTATGAAAATTCGAAGGTTACCACCGGTAAATATGGCGGACGATTCAAAGGGAAGAAAAGGGATTAAAAGGAGAGAGCGAGAGGGAGAAAAAGATCGAAAAGATCGGCGAAATCAGAGGAAGAAGACGAGAAGCAGGGCCGAAAGGATGGAAAGAGGAGGGGACCAAGCTTCCGTTCGCAGCTTTCGTTGCTCCATACCCTCCCCCACGAATACGCTCTCCCCTCCGGTAATCAAGCACCGCGAGCTTGAGCTCGGACTAATTAATGGAGACTGATTGCTCGACTCTATCCGGGTTAACCCGCTGCTGACTTCGCTTTATCGGTGCTACTTAAATTTTCGAGTCATTCCCCCTGAACCACGGAACGATTCCAGCCTTTTCTGCGAACACTTTGAGCCTCCGGAGAGGATTGAAATTAATCCTCTTGGAGTGGAGTGAGTGAGTGAGTGAGTGAGTGAGTGAGATGGAGAGAGAGAGAGAGAGAGAGAGAGAGAGAGAGAGAGAAAGAGTGAAGGCGAATCCTATCCCGTTATCGGGATCCTGCATGAAACTTCTCTGTCTCTTCTTCGCCGTCGACGGCTGTAAATTATATGTAAAAGAACCGAGGATTGAATAATTTTTTCTTTCTACTATAAATTTCCGCGAGTTTTTAACTGGGGATGATTGAAGAATCCTTGCTTAAAAAGTAAATTTGCAAATTGTATGGGTTAAGGTGGTGCGTATGTTGGACATCGAGCCATGAAATATTAAACGAGCCTTAAATGAATTTGATTGATATTCTACTGATCTTCCAATAAATCTAATGCTTCATATTTCATGGAACAATTATTTTACAGAGAGATGTTTCCGGCTAATAGACGGATCTCGAAAGTACTATTCAGAGATTGCTTCCTTACTTGCTTTCGTAAGAGCCTGAAATATTGGTGCTTCTATCAAACAGGAATAATAAACTTCAGCAGAGTTGTAGCCTCTCAAAGTAAACAGTTCAAAAACGGCAACAACTTTCAGAATCGTCCGATATTAAACCGAGTCGTCGTCTAATATCGTCGTAGAGTACACAGTCTCAAATGATATCAATAAGCAACCTCCTACGGTATTCTTTAATAAAGTACAAACGTTTGTAAACCGGTTTCATTCCCGGTAAATCGTCATGACGATGCAACAGCCGGTTTCCATCTAAGCAAAAATCAACCTTCCGCCCGGTTACCGCTGTCCAAACAGAAACGGAGAGGGAGATATCTTTATTAAAGTTGACGGACGACGCAAGATTGAAACGCGAAACTGTTATGTACCACGGACGGTTGTCGAAAACCAAGATGACTCGCAACTTTCCTCTCTTGGTTGTCTCAGTATGTCGAGAAATTTCCCTTCGGCTGGCCACCGTCAAAGCGTTTAACTTGCGTCGAAAATTTCCGTCACCGCGCCGCGAATTCGCATAGTTCGTCCGGCTAGGCGAAAGTTTACCGAGAACCACCGTCTCGAAAGCTGGAACGAACGCGACGTCATCAAGTTGCCGCGACTGGAAATCCGATTATGTGCACCCGTAGCAAACGTGTCGTCGAAATTCCCTAGTGAAAAGAGCATTTTCTTCGTCGTTTTCTCCGCTCATTCCCACTGTAAATACGATACGTGTAATCGAGTCTGTGAGAGATATCGAATGAGAAAAGTCTAGAAACACCGTTAGTCACAGCTCTTCAAACGCTTCGATACATTCGTCAGCTAAAAGCACGATCAACGGAGAAGCTAAACAACCATCTGCAGCAGACCACAGCCAAATTCAAATTAGAAAAGTGCCAACTTGGCACTTAATCAACATCACACGCACTATCGAGCGAAGAGATTCCAATCGGGTTTGAGAAAAATTTTCGCGAGATTCCTCAGAGTATTGGACAGATCAGAACAAATCTCGAAGGTCGTATTTTGATTCGAAGATGCATTCAGCCTCGGTACAACAGTAACAACAGTTAAGCATCTCTTTTTTAGTGAAAAATTTCCCTCGATAAAACATCCGGAACCTGAAAAACGCAGGTTTGAAGAAGTCACTTTCTTCTCTCTATCGCCTCGATCGATCGCAAGGATCCATTTTATACTTCGCTACGAAAGCGATGGCAACTCGTGCGTGGCATATCCGATGCATGCGACAGAAACAGGGATTCGCAATTTCCACCGATAAAGATTTCAATATGGGTACAGAGGTAATCCACGAACGTAGTACACGATGGCGATCGACGGCAAGAAGATTCCATCTGGAAACTCCTTGCAACGAAACTGCTTCCGCGAGGAAGATGTGCGAACTTTTCTACGAGGAAAATCCAAGGAGGATTTATAATAAACTGGCTGATGCAAATCAAGCGCCAGCCGGTTCACGGATTCAGGTCGGGATTCGCGTTTTTTAAACGGGCGCGGCTTTTGCAGACGATAAAAATGGGAAATTGATTAAGCGAAACGGGAATAATAAATGGACATTGACTTTAGAATTTTCTTGCTCGCGCTTTGTCTTTTTCTCTCGCTCTTTTCCTAGTTACGCGTTTCAGGTCACCGTGGTAATTTTTCATCGACGAATTTCAAAAGAACTAGCAACGCTCTCTTTTCATCTTTTCCTCCAGAATTGAAAGATGAATGGAGTTTTTCACCGGCGAACGTTGAAAAAACAGCGCCCCGGTAATTTTTCACCTACGAATTTCACAAACTAGCGAACGCTTTACTGTGCTTCTATTTTTGTCTTCGGAAGATGGGCGCTGAGTACGCGGTTGGTAAACACGGAAACGCAGAGTATTTAAGCCCCGATGAAATTTTTGGAATCAAATATATTTCGTCCTACCTCCACGCCGTTAAAAAAGATAATAGTTTTGCCATTAAAACAATAAACAATTATAAATAATCGAGACTGCATACCTACTATTGTAAAATATAAAATAATATCTGAACGAACAATCTGCTAACATTGTAATATTAGTATCTAACAAAAATGATAAAAAGTCGCGAATTATGGTCGATGGAGCAAAGAGACGCAGGTGAATAGTATTGAAATAACGAAAAACAAAGTTTCACTTGTATCGCAAATAAAAAACAGAATCGCTGATTATTAGAACCGAAACAAAAGAGGAGAAATTATCGGTCCTTGCACAGAATGGGTTGAAGTTCTTAAATACGAAACTCTCATCCGATCGCTTCCTTCGGATAACGCAATAGAATATTAATTCCACTAACCGAATTCCAAATGCTGATTCGGAGAACTCAAATTACCATGTAACAAACGTAAACCCTGATTGTAATCCGGGCACGCATCGAGCATCGACCGACTAAAATCAATATGCTCCTTAATAATCCAACCTGGTTGGAGTCGGTGCGATCGGAGCAGAGGTTTTGCGATGTCAAAGCAGCGTCGCGGCTTCGAAGTTTCACGGAGAATCCCGTGAGAGTTTCTCATCACAACGCATCGATAGGGTTGGAACCGAGGCCAGGTCGAACGTCAAAGATCCAGAGGGTAGGGGCGAAACGGTAGCTCTTTCGTCGCTACAATTTCTGCTTACGTATTACCGCGACGCATAACTGCTACGTTATCAAAGGAGAATGGCGCTCGGAGAATTTCCGGCTTCATAGTTAACCTACTGCGTGCGCACGGCCACTGACCCGGTGCGCCCGGCTTTGGAAATCTTTGGAATTGTTCGCGCGTCAAAAGCCATTGTTCCGGCAATGTTGTCACGAGAATAATTCTCGGTTCGTTGTCACGCGGATTTACGAATTCTTTTTAAGATTTTCAACCCTTTTTTCCCGCCGTTCCGTCATTGTTGTCGTTCCTCGGCGTTAATCGCGTTAATCGCTGTTTCAAAATATGCATTTAAGCGTGTATACATTGTCTCGTACAACGTGCGTTATCTTTTCTCTCGTGTTTTCCCTTTCTCCGTATTAGCAAGGTACATTGTTCTTCCCTTTTCTTCCTTTTAGGCTCTTTTTTCTCGTTTTAGTTTGCGTCGAATGATGCCGGTTAAACGTCAACCTCTGTTTCAAGCACAAAAATTGAAGGATATTAAGGCAGGCGTGGATTTCGTTGACGTTGATGGTATTTTTCCACGTTATCTTTTTCCTATTTGTCGCGAGCAAAACTGGAAACTGCAAATACACGCGCACAATTGGAAATACCCTGCGCGTTTCCAAGTTCCTCTGTAGCATTTTTGCACCGGCGATTTTCCTAACTCGACCGTTCACATTCCACGGCCGTCGCGAGAACAGTTTGACATTGGTTTAATGCGTTTTTCAAATATTCAACGGATTAATAAATCGATCGGCACGCGAAATGGAATCTGAAATCAAGTTTTCGGAAGTAAACGGCCCGTCCAGTAGGGAGCGAAAAACAGAAACGAATAAAAAATATCAAACGAGACAAAGGTAGAAAAAAATCGCGTTCGTGTTGTTTCGATCCCAGACGAAAAATTTCCACGTGGCAACGAAGGAAAGTGCATTGGCTCGCAAATTTGTTTCCGCCATTTTCGTACGTTCGTTCTCTCGTCAATATGACACGTGCATCTCTTTGGATTTACTTTTTAACCAACGACCTTGCTCACCGCGAACGTATTAAAACATCCGAGAAGAAAATGTCAAACGAAATGACACGAGAAAACTTTACATACAAGCGATCGAATAAGTACAGAGGCATAGTTAATGCAACGTTTAACATGCTATCAGTTGTTTCCTGCGGAAAAAACACTTTGATCCGAAAAGAAAATTCGACCAATTCGATACAATTCGCCAATCTAATAGCCAGCAGGAGTACGCTAAAACCCGATAATATTTTCAGATCAAAGTCAATCTCTTTCTTTTTTTTTCCTTCACATTTCATCTTACTCCAACCTTTATCTCACGTTCCACCAATTACTTCTTCCTATTTCGTCTTTCGTTTTCGCGCGCTTCCTTCTCTATACACTACTCTTTTTCATCTTCTTTTCCACGTTATTCTCTGCTCGTTACACACCACCGCTCCCCAATCCTCTTCTCCTCATATAACGCGTCATTCACTTTCTTTTTCACTCTATATATTTTTCAAGCTTCTATTTTCCTTAAATCTCGGTTCGCCACTTTCCCACATTTTTCCTCCAAGCACCCTCCGTCCTTTTTTTTCACCAGACCGATAACCCAACTCTTGGCCGTCGCGTTTCAACTTATCCCCCGTATAATTCATTCTTCCACGCCGCGATCTCGCGCTGAATTCTCTACGGCCACTTCTCGCCGGTTAGATACTCGGCCGCAATCAAAATGGAACGTCTGTCTCGAAACGGCGCACCTGTTACCGCTCACGGGAGCTGAAAACTTCGCCGTTCCACCTGTCATCGTTCTCACCGCGAACGCTAATTGGATTGAAAAAAGAAACGGATAATGTAGGATAGAGGAAAAACAGGAGGATGGAAGAACCATAATGGAGACAAGGGAAGAGAGTAGAAAAAGAAATGAGAAAAAGCGGTACGGTCGTCACTTACCTTATCGCCATACTCTTCGCTTTCAAGTGATGCCATCGCTGGTTCATCTCGTCCAGACGTCGTTGCAGCATAACCGCGTCATCCTGGCTGGCCAGAGAACTTAACAACTTCCGGCCAGTACCATTCAGGGATGCGTACACGTCTCGGTGTGTCTCGATTTCCGATTGCAGGTCCTGAAACATCCAAACAAAAGGTAACGTAAATTTTTCTTTAATTTTGTATTATATAAGAACCGAATTTTTAATGGTTGATGTCAATCCTCAATTAGTACCAATGGGTTTTAGTTTCAGGCGATGTACAACGAAGAGCATAGGTCAAATATTACGTAGAATTTTAGTACGTTTTTCGTTACGGTTTATATTGTGCGTTGTAGGCGACGAAGGCTATCGATAAGATTTTTAATACAATGAAAAATAAATAATTCAATATTAATTCAAATTATCGTAGTCACCATGATCCAATGATGCCAATTGAGAATTGTTTTTATTCTCTTTATTCGTAAATATTAATTTAGTAAAATTAGCGAGAACTATCGCTCCTATTCCACTAAATTGAACGTTTGTTTAATTTAATACGTTTCTACGATCAGTATTGTCGTATATATCAGTATTGTATGTTTGGTTTCTGTAATAAATTAAGTTGCGCCTATGAAAAGGACAACGCTTCCCAAACCCAAATAAATTTTTCCATTTCTCGTATTCTCGTGACGAAAAACAGAAGTGGCAAAAATGTCGACCGACGCGTTACTCGTACAAACTAATCAAAACTGTGCAGGATTGAACTGGGATACGGAACTTCAAACAGAGACATTGTAACCAACTGTAACACAAGCGAAAAGCGTAACTTCATAGCGTGGCGTATACAGAAGCGTTAAGAACAAACAATATATAAAATAAAAAGCGATCGATACAAATTACCGTGTACGATGAAATTTACGATCGTTGCGTAATCATCGCGCAAGCTAATTTTGCCACTAGTTAAAATATCTCGTGATCAACGAACGATGTTATTATCGAAGAAACATTCCATGTTAGCGTGAAATATCCGACGTAGAAAATTTCAAGAATTCGCGCAATATCGCCCTGGGATTTTCTCGACGGGAGAGTACCCTGTGGAAAGTATACGCCGAAAATAGGGGGAAAAGAGAACAGTGTTTCGTCATCGTGATGACGTGAATTGCGGCGAACGCTTGGCCAGAAGTGATTTATGCCGGGTTCCCCATGTACGTCCAAGCTTTGGGTCCACAGTTGACGTGCGCCGATGAAAATAAATCGAGGTCGATGCAAGTGAATTAAGAAATATTCGTTGCCCCGCGCTCTATATACTCCACGCAATTTCCACAGGTAGCAGGATCCGAACAGGAAAATTTTCGTTCAAAATCAAACGTAAAACATGGTTTCGTTTCTGCAACTTGCTACTCGCCGTAAGCGGATTTCACATTTTTCCATTCCTTTCTCGTGCATCGTAAAATCGATGCAGATGCAATCGGTGATTTAGGAGAAACACTGTTTTATGGAAATTTATTTATGGATACTGTGTATATATTGGTATTTACAGCGAAAGATGTATAGCCTCTCTCTGTTTTGGAATTTAAATTTATATGGTTTATGTAAAGGCTAAATTCTAAAAAGTAAAAAAGTATGGCGTCACATTGAAGCACTTACTGTTAAATTGTACATGCGTTTTGCCAAATTGTATCTATACTAAATTGCATAATACGTACCGTACTAAATCGCAACTGTAACTACCTGCTACTAAATTGCGACTGTAACTACATGTTACTAAATTGTACATGTTGTACATTTACAGTTTAATAAATTTAGTAGTATCTAGTTAGTTAATTTAGATCCTTCAAAATAACGGAACATCCTTTCGCTTTTTACAATTTATCGTTCGTATAAATACTATACGAATGATTGGTTGTATCATAAAAGTGTCGAGGAAATATTCTTACGGCGAATATCCACGATTCAAATAGAAACTAGCGACGAGACTAGCTTTAAGGGATGATCATCCAACTACTGTACAATTCCGGTAAAGCCGACTGTCGAAAAGAAACCGTATGAATCATCCAAACGTTCTAACCGTGCAATTTTAAACTACCCTCAAAATCCTACGAACCTCCCCATTCACAATCATCCCCTTCACAATGAATTCTCCATTCGCCGTGAAGGTATAGTTCGCCAAAAACCACCCCTAACGCACAATGAAATCTGTCGTAAGAAATGATTAAACAGACGGAATGTCATCCTGTGACGATCAGACATTCAGGTCACAGCGGAGTTAAGAAGAATCGGTGAATATCCAAAAGCCTAAGAGAGGGTATTTTCGTTGGAAAAGAAAGCCACTCGTATGTTCCATCCTGTTGGCGAATTTTCTCCACTACGGGGGATGCGGACAATAATTCAATAGCCTTTCTTCTCGGGCCACGGATGTTAACTTCTATAATTCAAACAAGTACAGATTGAAAGTCGTTCCGGAATTGAATGCACGCTGTTTTCCGTTTCGCATCTCCGTTTTGCGACTCTACTAGTTTACTGTAGATAGATGATAAATAAGTTATAAATGAATAGTTAACCAGCGAAGAGTTTGATTAAAAGATGACCTCGCGTACTAAATAATAGACCGAGCATTTCTACGAATTTATGGGGAAATTTGGAAATGCGAAATATATAAATATTTGAATATGCAGAAATACGTAAAATATCTAAAGCGTAGTATTCTCTATGATATTTGATACGTAAAAAAATTTCCTATGTTGATTTTTTTTTTTAAATTATATTCAAAAAATATGAACTTGCATAAAATAATTGGCAATCTATGAAGTAATCGGTGATTTCTGGGCTACTGCGAGTTCTAAAACGAGGGTCCACTGAGTTTCACTGAAGTTTCCAGTTAGGAAAGCCAAAACTATTGGAATTCAGGAATTCTATGGAAGAGATATTTTTTCCAAACACGAATCTCTCTTGAATCAACGCAGTTGACGCGTGTAAAGGTTGCATCATAAAACGTAGACGATTCCATGGCAGAGAATGTACCGAGAGTGATGCACAGCTCCGGCGGAATTTATGTGGGCGATAACACTTTCGGAGAACCGACTGTTCGCCATTTCAGATGGAAAACGTTGGCTCGCAAATTGTTAGTTTGTAAAAGGTATTTGAATTTTTTACGATCGCCATTGTATCATCTAATGAAATATCGTTCACGCTGGAAATGTTTGAAAAATCCTATCGTTCCTTTTGATATTTCTTTTAAAAGATTGCACAATAAAATGATAAAAAGGTTGATTTAAACGAATTATGGAATAAAAAGTATCGACAGTCGTAAAAATAACAAGATATCTGGAATTGATTGGTATGGTGGAACAGCTGCTGCATGGCTTTTTTATCGCTTCTACGTGTTCGACGCGGTAAAGTTGCGTCCACAATTTACGGTACAACCTGTACACCGGAGAGGAAGAGCGGCAAACATAGATGGCAAATATTGTGGTACACGATGTGCAGCGGTGCAAGGAACTTGTTTCAAAAGCGTCGGGGTACATCCATCAAAACGCTTTTCGTCAGAGTGCTGGTCGAAAGTGCGAATCGGTGACGTTTAATTGGAACACCAGATATCTGAACGATGAAGTTTGATAGCTGTGGTTGGATTAATCGTCGGCCGAGTATACGCCAACGTTCACACACGTTGAAAATTCTCCATTTTATTATACTGCGTTGTTTTTTTGTATTACTGTAGAAATGTAGTATGTGTGAAACGATAGAAAAATTGTTATGTCTTTGTCCAGTCGTGAACGTAAACAACGAGTAATCTTATTCTTCTATTATCCGTATATGTATGCAGAAAATGCCAAAAGCGATCGATTGTCCGATCAACGTCCAATCTCATTCGCTGATCCAGCTCGAATTGCTGTACTTAGGAAAAGTGAAATTTGCACGCTATACTTTCTTTACAACGTGGGATAATTTTCTACGATAATGTTCAATTTCGCAGAAAAGAGTTTAGAGAAGAAAGCTAACACTTTTCTGCTGTTTGCCAATCAAGTATCACATCGTAGGATACCGATCGATCTCGAAGAGGCTGGAGGATACGTCTTAACGGCGCACTTTCAATGCAGATTAAATTTTCCGAGTAATGGGTGAGTATAAAGTGACCCCGGTGAACCGATGCAAAGAAGAAAGAAGCGTTTAGAAGAAATTCGATGGGTAGATGGGCTGGAAAAAACGCAAAATGTAAAGGGTTTTTAGCCAGTCGACGGCGTTCGTGCTTCTTATCGGACCAACCGCCCTGCAATTACGCAAATAGCGCGTTATCGATGGCGCGTCATGAACGATAAAATCGCTCCATTTTTCCTCCGCCTGTCCTTTTTCCTTTCGTTCTCTACAATTTTAGTTTTCGCGAAGATATAGAAGGAAGGACTCGGAAGATTTTCGCTGGTGATTTTATCCTTCGTTTAAACTCATATATACAGGAAATTAATTGTCGAGACGCTTGATAATGAAGTTCACGCGAAAGTCTAGATGTACGGAGTATTCCGTGCGACACCGTTGAAAACGCAGCAGAATACTTCGGCACGTTCCAATATCGTTTCAATATCGTAATATTCTTGTAACACTCTAGAGGCCAGTGTGACGATTCGTAGAACTGCAGAAGGTTTCGCGATATTGTTGCAAATTTTTAATTACTCCGAGGGTTATGCGAAAGCTTCGTAACAATTTTCAGATTGCTCAGAAATTTCTGTGAATATGGATTTTTAATTCATCGCGTTCCAAGTTCCTTTTTACAAAGCTACAAAATGGTATATATATATATATATATATAGTTCAGAACGTAAAATTAAAAAAAGAATGTTTTTACAGCTTATTCTCTTTGCCAATATCACGTGTTTAATAGACCGTTCTTTATGCGTCCAACTAGTTTTGCAATCTGCGTATTTTACAGTTTCAAATATTCCATAAATGCAAAATATCGGCAGTACAGCGATTAAAAAATTACGAATCACAAAATGACCCGGCTGCTCGATTATCTCAGTGACGATCCGCGCAAACATCGGTAATTAAATCAATTTCGCGTGCGTTTGTATGGCCACGATTCAATTAGAGCGGCGAATCCTTACGCTCGAATCGAAGTGCAGGTTTGCCCGCGGCGAAGCGAGAAGCATATTACCTGTTCCCATGCCAAGGACGTAATATTACGTCTGGGAGGCGAGATCGCTTTATTGCCTGGTGTTGCGGCTCCTGATAATATTTCGAACACATGGCGTACACACGTAATTGCCAAAGGAAAACACGGTTACGCGGCCGCCTCGCGAATAATATCCACGTTCCATCAATCATCGAACGCGAAACACGTAACGAGCCGAGATATTCCGAGCCGCGACGAGACAAACGACTTCCTTCGTTAATTACGCTATTTACGATCGGCTGACGACGCTTCAAATTCTTTCACGTAGCACCTAACACGTTTAAACAATGTTGTTTTATCGCTATATCATACTGCAGTGCGTATGACGATCGACTTAAATCAAACGAAAGAGGAAACTGCTGTGATCGAGTCTATAAAAATTTGTTTTTATTACCCTGGTCTTGCGAGGGTAAATTTAATATCTTGCTTGTCTCGTACAATGATTTATTAAGCAATAACGCTTGCGAATCGACAAGAGGCAGATCGTACAGAGAAACAGAGTTTTAAAAAGTCCTGCTTAGACTTTAAGCGATATAAACCTTTATGGTCAGACAACTTCTCAAAAGAGTTTATTAATATCAGATATAATTTCGCTTATAAAATATTCCTCCTTTTAAGTTATTAGCAAACGTGTTACCGCAGGAGAAAATTGAATAAACAAATTTCGCTAATAATATTATTTTAGTTACGCCTGGTGACTTCATCGATGGCGGTTGTGATTCGAATTACCAACGTCCTTTTGTTCGTTTAATTCAGACAACGTACTGTATATTAATTGTAGTCATATCAAAGCATAATTCTCTTTCAGGTTTCTAATTTCTAGACCGTTCATCTAAATTTCATTCATATACGTCCAATTTTCGTGACATTTTCAGCAAACTCCATACATATTCCGTATTAACGTTCTGCGGCTACTCAAGCTGGATAATTGAATTCAAACCAGAGGTCTGTAAACAAAATTCGCGTCGCAATACTCTCCGTAAATCCCTGTCAAATTTTCCAGCCGGATTCCAGGATTTCAGCCTTGCCGAACCTCAATTTCCACTGCCAACTGTTTAGCATTGCTAGCTCTCTGCGACGTGGCTTCCGCCGATGCTACCCGTTCGTCTTTTCGTTGCGTCGTTCACAGGAATTTTCTTCCTTTTTACTCTAATTCCAGCAATTTCGAACATCAATTTATGCGCAGACGAGCAATACGACGTCGCGCAGTGGTCCACGGTTAAAGACTAACCGTGAAAGTTTCGTCGAACTTCAATGATTTCTGAACTAACGCGTTTTATTATCTACTTGCAATTTTCTACCCCTAAGGATCGAGTTTACTTTTCACCATTATTTCATTTATCTCTCCTGCGATTCTTCGAAGATCTTTAGTTTTAATCTCCATCGTTCCTGTAGAATACGTTCCAATCGACAATGCAGATTTTATCGTCTTCACCATCAACTAATATCCCGTGCAAGTTTGATAGCGTATTCCTATCCTCGGCGATATTCTTTTATACGCACGATAAACGTTTCGATTGCACGGTTATTAAATAGTTTCGATTAATTTCATCGTAGCTTGACAAAACGGACGAGCAACGCGACATCGTAGTAAAAATCGTGGAAAATCGCTATGAAATTGAACAAAATTCTATTTCTAACGGTGCACGCGAATATGCAATCCCGTTATCGAAAATGTAAAAGCGGCTAAAAGCTTCGCGCCGTTGCTATAATATGGCAACGACGTCGTGCCGTTTATCCGCGTCAATTCTCTAAGATTTAATCGATCCCATTGGGCACGATGAAAATTTTACATGATACGAAGACGAGCCATTCCGTCGGAAACGACGGAGGGTCGAGCATAATTCAAAGGGGCTTCGTCTTTCGAAGCGGCCTGTTCCACGTGACGTATTTAATCGGCAGTGTCAAGCTTAATCAATGTCTGACACTTAGGCGGTCGGTGACGTGCACGCTGGCGAGGATTTCTAACGGGGAATTGCCGATTACCCGTCGGTATACCGAGATTCCTCGACTGTTCCGCCAGTTGAGAGAGCTCCTTCCCTTGGAGGCGTTACTCCGCAGGGACAAAGCCGGCGAATTTACGTGATCTATGGACGAGACGACCTAAACGGCATTCACATAGAGCCGTGCAACCTTCTTAGCGGTTTGTCACGTCGCGTCGTTGAATGATTTTGCGCGAAAGTTTTGCGAATCGTTAATAAATCGTCGTTTCATTATTTTATGACTGTCGCTATCGCGAGATACCTTTCTCTTATTACAGTAATAAGCGTAATAATTATAATGATACGAAGTTGCTTTGCCGGTTATAAATGTTAGGATGCATAATGGCTATATTTATGGAGACGATCTAACTTTTACTTTGTTTGATATTGTACGTATATTATTATATAACGCGCGTATGATGGGAACGAAGTAACAGGTTTGTTGTAAGATAATTGGCGAATAATAGCAACGTTCCAATGCCTATGATCGATAATGTAT
Organism: Bombus impatiens; assembly: GCF_000188095.3. Lineage (NCBI taxonomy): Eukaryota > Metazoa > Arthropoda > Insecta > Hymenoptera > Apidae > Bombus > Bombus impatiens. The sequence goes on along the minus strand of NT_176796.1, from coordinate 2,343,323 downwards.
TAATTTTTCGACATCGATTAAGCACATCGTCAATCTCTTGTAGTCCAAAACACGTAATAACATTGAACTCGATATTCTATTTCACTCGATTCTTCATAGTTGTAACGTGTAAATCATATTATCTCTTGTTAGAAATGGATTCGATAAAGATACGTGCTACGTAACATAAATGTATCATCGATTGTAAAAATATCGAGTATGAATCGGTTGGAATCAAATTCCAAATGCTGTTCGGACTGCAAAGGATCGAGTGTGCCCCCTGTCGGTTTTCAACATTTTTTTTTCCAGTTTCGTACATGTAGTTGTAGTAGCAAAATGGTTCTTCGAAATCACCGGTGAAATTGAAAACTTTGCGCCACTTTCGAATGGTTGGCTCTTTGATCAGATTAGTAGATCGAAAGTTTCGAATGGAAATGGAGTGTGTTCAGCAAGCGATGGAACTAATACTGGATATACTTCTCTATCGAATTGTTCATCGTTCCATTTGGATTTCGTTTTCCAATTGTTTTCCCAGTGATTCATACCTTTTTTCATTTAATCACCGACGCGGCTTCGCAAAAATGACTGAATTCGCCGCTTTTTTTTTCCGAAACCCGCTGAGAGGATCGTTTCTCTCTACACGAGATCGCAAACAAACCTTATTGAGAAAAAATATTTTTCTGTTAATTGCCCTAGCTATTGCTGACTCGAAGGTAGATTCTCGTATCCACGTCATCGTCTACGATGATTCTATAGTACACAAAAAAAAAAAAAAAAAAAAATAAACAAATTCTGCAATTTTACTTTGTTATTTATACATTTTACTGTCTCGTTCTACATCGGAAAAAGAAAATCAATAAACAAGTTTTTTTTTTATCATCGATTAGATTCTGTTCACCGGAGAGACTGAAACAATTTTTTGGATCTAATAATTTCTTCACTTAGGAGTTCCCTGTCTGTTTATCTGTCATTTCATTTCTCTTCAAAATAAATTATATAATATTTACATCTATAGAAACTAAAACGAACGATTTAAGAGTTGCAACGTTGCATAAATGGCTGACTACGATATAACGTAGTGTAGTAATGACTACGATTCTTTTTTAAATCTCTCAAGCTACCTATTTCGAATAACATGAACCGCAAGATAAACCAAAGATAATCACTGCTCGTCTCAAACGTATCGTCGTGAACGATCAAACATATGCGTTTACCTGTTCGAAGAGATGCAGTTCTGCCAGCAGCATGTAGGAAATGTAGATATACCGTGCGTCGTCCGGTTTCTGCTTGCCACGTGCTCCCCGAGGGAGGTTCCCCTGAAGGGTGGCACGCCCCCCGGGCCAGGTGCCCCCTTTGCGCACACTATCACGATAATCCACCGTAATTACGTACCCGGAAGTTTCACCCTCATCACCCCAACTGTCCAACCCTCTCCTCCAACGTTCCACGTCCTTTACCTGTTCACTCTCTTCGATTTCGACGTTTCGACACTCGATAAATACACGCACGGATTTCCGCCGCTGTCCTCGCACATCCTCCTGCGTCCTCTTTCGTTCCACCACACTGTGCCAGGCATTTTTCTCTCTCGTAATTCTCACCCTCTCACCCACGCACTCCGTTTGGCGACTAACGCGCTTGTTTTCACCGTGATCGACGCAGCAGCTGTATGCAAATGCCACGGCATTTGCTCGAATTATCGATCACTGATTAAACGTTGCACACGGATCTCGTCTGAACGGGTGTCGCGTGATACGTGCGTGCATTTCATACGGCTGACCGATAGCCGTGCAACAGAAAAATCCAGGAACACGTGTCGCGATTTATCGGCAAACAACATTTTAAACAGCCGCGCTAATGAGCACTCGGAACGCTTTGCCTCCAGTTTTTGTCAATAATCGGCGTTTCTATTGGTTGTCGTCGATGGTAGGAGATTGGGTGCCGAGTTGAACGTTCGTCGAACATTGCACAAGTTACGAAGAAAAATTCGCGGACGAATTTGAAGACGAAGAAATTGTATGTACGTCTCGCTGCACTTAACTGTGACTGGGTGTAAACGCGAAACAAGAAAGAAAAATAATAGTACTCTGATGGGACTGATTTCAGTTTTGTAAATTTACGCGTTTAACGAAGCGGAAGTTTGGATCGTATTAATTAATTTATTCAGGGACGACGATTTTCTGAGAAGTTTTAGTCGCACGCTGAAATGCTGGACATTTCGAGTGTATAGTTATTATTCTTTATTTTGTTTTCAGTCACTTTTAAAGGTCTTGTTTAAGTTTTTCTTTTTTTTTTTTTACTAGTTTTCACTTAAGCGGTAAATACAATTTTCAGTTCAGTTTGGTTCGAACAATCAAGGTTCCATCCGTTTTTATCCAAAGGGAAACTCTTAGCTCATACAAGTGCTATCAAATACATCACAACGTCAAGAGCACATCGACTCCATTGTTAGAGAAAATCCAATTCCTTGGAGAAAAATTGGCTTCTTTATCCCCAGATGGATCAAACAAACGATTGCCAATTACACGAACGTTATTCAGTTTCTTATAGGAAACTATCTATTTTATAAACAGTAACATGTCTTTTCCGTTCCAATTATTATTGATTCTTAGATTTCAGACTAGAAATCTAAAGAATAAAGAAAATTCCAACTATGAAAAAGTCAACGAGACAATGCGCTCCAATTCTAACAGCGTAATTTCCCACTTACGACCTAACGATCACCTCATAAAAATTTCTATTATTTTCTAGATTTCGCCATGTTACCGAATTAAAAGACAGAAAGAATTTCAACTACAGAAGCTGAACAGGAAAATCAACCGCAAGTCGAGCTACGTAATTTTCCATTCATAACATCAATTACCAACTATCTAACAGTCATTTTGACCCGTGTGAAGCACAGGTACATATAGAGAGGTACAAAAGCCATCGATTTCAGCCGGAGAAACGATTAGTTCTTGCAGGATTCGAATAGGACGCATCGTGTCAGGCACACGTCCTGGCCATTGTTACGTGGAATCCAATTCCTCGAAGAAAAATTATCCCTTTATCCCAGAAGGGGTTGAACAAACGGCGCTCGAAAGAGGGTTGAGCACTCTCTATCTTGTTACGAAATCAATGACGCGTGTCCACCTCCTTTTTCGAAGCGAGAGCTGGATAAAATGTGGCCTCGAGAATGGAATAGGGGCGCATTCTGTCGGATTAGAAAGCGAGCCATCTTCCTGGACCCGATTGGAACGAGGCTGTGAGACTCTGGTGGCGATCAAAATAAAATATACGAGACGCGGAATCGGGCTACGGGGATGAATAATGCATCGAACGAACAGCTTGTGGTAAGTAACGAGGCGGATTTGTAAAACATCAGGCCTCAACCCTGTCACCACATCCCCGATGAACCGCAAATAATTTAGCTACGTTTCACGCGGTAGTCGACAGAAACGAATTCCACTGATTTTCTTCTTTCCTTATCGAGCAGGATCCCTCGCTATTGAAAATGTATGACGGAGGATTTTTTTACTAATTTATTTTTTTAATTAACGGGCAAGAGCTTTTTGATATCATACATGTGATAAAAGTAATTGCAAGTCGACGAGCAATAGGGAAAAAGTAAGAAGAAGTAAAAGGTATAACAAACACTAAAGTCAAGCGTATAATACTTTTATGATGATTAGTAGTCATCGATTACGACGAGATATCGTCGAAAGTATAGCTTTACATAATAGTCGAAGTTCGTGACTTGAATTAGGAAACATACGAAGTTTTCTTCGCGAGAATGATGGAGATTTGAAAAATAATTTGATTGGTTGAAGATTTTTTCGAAATGTCGATACAAAGGATTGGTAATTTTTGAAGTATTTTTCTCATTTAGAATCGTTTCTTTTCTTTAAACCGTTTTGATACTTATAAGTAGATTTAATCCGAGATAAATGAGCAGGATAACGAGTCTGAATAAAATATACGATATTCGAAAGATAAATCTTGATTTTTCTCTTCGTTCGAATGATTCCATCTTATTGTCCGTTCTAACACTTTCGTAAACCTGAATCTTTGTCTTTTCGAATCTTCTTATCTTCGTCGAGAAGATAAAACCAAGTGGAATTAAAAAAGAAGAAACGAATATTCGCGTGAAATATAAATCTATTCATAGAAAATTTTTCGAGACCCCTTTCGTCGTTTATGAAACTCCATTATCCCTTGGAGAATTGCACCGTTGGCATTGGGAAACGCGAGACAATAACTCGATCCGAGATTAGCGCGTCGTTTCGCTTCGAAATCGAATATTATTTCTTGAAACGAAGTTCCCGACGGCTCGTGGGAATTTTCAGAAGCATAAGGTGTGTTCCCCTTTAGATTGATAACAATTTCCAGCGAATGAAATGCAAAGTGAATGTCGTACTTGCAAACGAGTTCGAAGGGAGTCCCGTCGTCACTTTTTCGCCTCACGCGGACTCAACGAGGGAAAAAGTCTCTTTCTGGAGGACGAAAAGAACGAAAAGTTGCCGGCGAATAACTCGAGTTCTAGGGTCTTCAACGATGCAGATTTCTTCGTTGTTCCGACTAACTGTGACAATCACGGGAAACTCTCTGTATATTCTTCGGATAAAGTCGGATGGCAGCTTTTATGATGGATTAAAAAAATCTGTCACGAAGCAAAGAAAAGTTCGCGAAACTACCACTTCCCCGATAATTCGCAAGTTCCTCGATTCTATTTATTATTTCTTTTCTTTTCATAACTTCGATATCTTTTAGGAACAATAAGAAAGGAAGAAAAATCGAACGAAAGAAGAACGCAAGACGTTATAAATGTATCAGTTTTTTCTAATCTTTACACGTCTGTGAATTCGACCAAGCGTTCCATAAGCTCCAGCTTATTGGATATTTATTTAAAAACTACGACACATAACATAGAAACGTGTAACTTGAATCTGTTAACTTTTCTTATCGTTTCAATTTCATTAACAAAGATATTATATCTAAAATTGCAAAGTGTAAAATTGTCATAACTGGGCTTGATTTTCAATCTCCTAATTATCGGTTAACTCGGTTAATAAATCGATATCCATACGAAAGTGAGCGTGTGTTTAATCCAGACCTGTTCAATGCCTCAAACGTTAAAATATAATTTTAAGATCACGTTCCCTAAACTTCTAAAATATTCCTCGAACATTGAAACGTAGCTGCACGATATTTTTCTCCAAATCTCAAAATAAAAATTAATTCAACATCAAAAAGATCGCCAATACGTCAGACTTTGGTTTTTCATCCACTCGGTTGGTTTCCTCGCGACTACCAGACACGCGTCGTTCATTTTTTTCTCATCGTCGGTGGATAGGGGTTGGCAAAGCTACGGGTCGTCGACGGAACCCATTAACGGCGTCCACGGTTCGGCACTCTTTTTCCCCCCTCTGCTTTCGTCTCGATTCGTTTCGGACCCGACGAGAGGGCGAAGCCTGTCACACGAGCTTCGTCAAAAACTGAAACGAGAATCATTTCCCTTGCCCTTGTTCCCTCTGGCGGGGTAAGCAGGGACAGCAGCGGAGAAAATTTCATTTTAATATCATCTAAATGTCATGGCACCGCTGCAAACCGTACGGAAGAAGCGCCGCTGTCGTTTGTCTTCTGTCGAAAACACATGGCATAACTTTCGCGACGAGTGACTGCCAGAGAAACGAACGACAGAAAGAGCATCTCTCTTTTCGTCGAACGTTTTGACAAATAACGAAACAATTCCACGAATTTCGGTTATTACGTGCGCCGAGTTTGCGAGCGTCATTTAGTTACTTATATGGATTAGCTTCTAATATCACAGAAGGCTACGGAAAAGAGATAATATTGGAAGGATTGTCGTTCTTTTTTTTATTTACCCTGCAATTTATTATTATCTATAGCATTGCCGTTTGACAATCGAACTTATGGAGGTAAATCGTATTTTTTTTCTTCCAAGAATCGAACATTAATCATATAATTGGACAATGAAATTGAGAAATCGACGTAAAGAGGTCGGAGGTGATCGATCGAAAGCTCGTCGACACCGAAACTAAAATCGTATTTCGTCAGAGAATCGTTTACGCTTCTATACCAAGGCAAAGTTAAGTTCAGTTTACTCTATATACATATATCAATGGTATTTCCAAAACGAATTGTAAAGATCCAAATATTTAATGTATAAAGATCTAAAGATGAAACTACAGCAAGAAATTACAACACTCCTATAATCTTTTACTGCTACCATATTCTTGATAGCTCTCAATTTTCCTTCAAGTTAAACTCGATGTCAGTGAGTTAAGGCGGAACTCCATTCTAAATATTAGGAATAGACATTACGCAGGCGAAGAAGGTTTCTCATAGAACGTATTAGCTTCACTCTTGTTTCGCGAGCAGTCAACGAGAATCTTGTTCAACGTACGAGAAGATCGAGGCGGATGTTAATACCGGTGGTTCAGGCTCTGATAGAGAAATTGGTGTACCAACCACCAACGTAATGTTACTGAAAGAGGCCGATGGGAACAAGGGATGGGTTAAGCGGCTTGCGGACGATTAGAGAGCGCCGCAGCAGCCATCGTCGCGCTCCAGCTTCATCCCCATTGGCGATCAAAACCCAACTACCTCGTGGTTCGGTTAAATACAAAGTACCGAAAACTGGCCTCTCTTTCTTCCTTTGTACCTTCTTTTCTGTTTTTTCCTCCCCGTTTCGTCCAAAATTTCCAACAGGATTTACCGCGAAATTTGTACTTATGATCTTCTCTGCGCCTCGACTTTGAAGGACGTAGATTTTTTTCCATCGTAGGCTTCGTAGAAAAGTTTGCTTTGCTGGGTGATCCGAATTTAATAAAAAATCTAAATTCGAAAGGGTCTGGAGTTTAAAGATTTTAGATTCTAAAACTATCGCATACTAAGAATTCTGCATTTTGAAGATTCTAACGAGGGTTCTGAATCGTAAAGATTCAAAACGCGAAAGATGTTGGATTTGAAAAGTGGCAAATTCCAAAGATTCTGGATATGAAGACTCCAAGGACCGGGATTAAAAATCTGTTAATTTTCCAAGCTGGATTTATTGAAATTTTGCATTCGTTACTGAAAAGGAAATATCCAATTTTCTAGGATCCTATAGTTGTTCCTTGGAGCCAAAGAAACTTCATACGTTTTCGTTCCCGCGCAAAGGAGGTCGATTTCCAAGGGGTCAAAGGCAAATAGACGAAAAGGCGTTAGCGCGAAACATGTCTATATCGGATATGAAACTTCCTTCGGGAGATGGAACGCAGGACATCGTGTACCAGCTACCGCATACTCGGGATATCTCCGGAATCGTAGCCGAGGTTCTCGGGAAAAGTTTCACGAAGGAACGTCGACAAAGATCGCGGAAATGTCGGGCCAAAGTCCGGTCAAGTGACCGGGGAAACTATCAGCATCCTCTAAAATCAAATTTCCTGTCCTCTACAAAAAAAAAAAAAAAAAAAAGGGAGAAAAAGGGAAGACTATAAAATACGTTCCTTCAAACACCGTCGAACTCAATGCTTTTTTTTCTTTTTTTGAAACATCAAAATGACTTCTTTAAAAAATACACCGACCAAACGCATGGAAAAAGATAAATCTTCGATAGAAATCCTAATATTCATTTGTCTCTACGTGTCTGCAAATAAAATTCGGTTTTCCATTCGTCGCCAGGGAAAGAATAAGCCCTCGTGAGTGATCCTGATGGTCAATAAACGCGGAGCGAGATATTTTCCGAACGCCAGGGATCGTATATCGACGACCAGTGAGAGATTTGACCAGCTATACCACGAAAGTGTTTTTTTTTCCTTCGACGAACCATTAGATCGAGTTTCACGATCGTGATCGACGGTCAACACTTTCTTCGCCAGAGAACCGAACGGCTGTCACCGACGGGTTCGCCGGTTTTATGAGCCATCAGAACGATGCTCTTTACGATTCGTCAATTTCCCGACCGCTTCGCGTCCATCTCATCCGGCCACTCGTAAAAATCACGCTACTTCGCAAAAGGATCTTCGCCCGATAACCACTACGTAGCGGCTTTCAAAAATATCTGCTTCCTTACCAGCTTTGGTAGGTCGTACTCGATAGATATTCAGAGAATTTATATTTACGAACGTGATTTTCTTCTTATTGTCAATTTGATTAGTTTCTACCCGGTCTCGTTACAATTGCCAATATCGATTTCGACGTTCAGACTTACGGTTAACACGATATTATTATATTATTTACATAATTCCAGATATTCTTCCAGATACACGCTTTCTTAATTCTTTACCGCGAAATTCCATACCGCAGGCTACTCAAATGTCGAACGTTTTTAGCAATAACAGATATCCTCGTAAAATAGACGCAGCCTTGCAAAATTTTCATAGCTTCAGCTTTATAAATTCTAAACTTTTACAATGAAAATTTTCTTATTATAACACCAACCGCCGTCAGAGATATTCTCTACGTACTGTTACAATAAGTTCACCTGTAATCATATAAACATTTTCGAAAAAAGAAAAAGAAGAAGAAAAGTGTCCAGTCTCCATTCATCGTCCAAAGCCATTAGCGAAATTAGAAGAACCGTATAAATTGAAGGGTCTTCGTCTGTCGTTACACAGGGGATGCGAAAGAGGAATTAGAAACGTTTAAGAAAAAACAACTGGCTACAGATTAGAAGTCACGTGGAAACGGAACTTTCTCGTAAAAAAATTAGAAGGATGGTAAAAGGCTAATGAACGAGAAGGACCGATCCGAGTGGGAAGGATCCGGCAGCAACGACGGATCAATACCAGGGTTTTCCACGTATTCGAAATTCGGACATCGGTCGGTGACGATACGATTTTGTGCTTTTGGATTACGATCGTTCTGGTTGCCTGCTGCTATGTACATGCTCGAGTTTACCAGCTGGTGACGAGGCATATCACTGTTCGAGCTTTTAACCCGTCGTAAACGTTTATTCGAAGATTTGTTGCGCGTACACACCCGTGTTACGTTGTTCGAGCGGCTTTCAGTCTTTTTTTTTTTTTTTTTTTTTTTTT
>NT_176796.1:2302358-2334004 GCF_000188095.3 Bombus impatiens | reverse complement strand
TTTTTTTTTTTTTTTTTTTTTTTTTTTTGGAGGAATTTAGGTCGACGCGTATGCGAGTACAAGTAGAATTTTTTAGCTAAAAAATTTTGTTGGTCGTGTGGTATGGTATTGCGACGTTCAATAAGTAAATTCGTAGAAATGGAATTGCATTGGATGTAACTTGTTACTTTGCTCGTTATTACTCTTTTATCGAGCTCGCACAGTTTTTCCTGTCCTTTGGTGTTATTATATTTTATATTTTGTTGTACTTATTGCATTTCATGGACGAGTGTTAATCTTTTCTCGCGTGAAATGAATAATTCAGCCCGCTGGTATAAAGAATAATTAAACTTGGATTTGCCTTTTTATATCTCGTGTTTTAGTTCTTCGACAGTTAAAAGGAAAAACTTACGTTTGCAATATTCTCGCTGGTGATACAGCTTTGTATCCAAGTGTGAAATACAAGCGAAATAAAAAGAATTAATATGTTAATTGGCACTGATGATTTGCGTATTACGTTTCGTTGTAGTTAGTGTAAAAAGAGAAAGGCCAATTATCAATGATTCCGAGAACGATAGATTTTCTTATATTTGAAAGAAAATTCGAAATTCTAGTTCATGTCTCAACTGTAGAATCTCGCAACATTCTATCTCAAGATCTCGTTGAAAATACATATTGCGAAGGCGTTAAAGAAGCACAGAAACGCGATACCATTCTTTCAATTTACTCGGAATTCGAATCCATCATCAGCAGAACAATGATCAATCGAAGTTGTTGCAACAGATGTATTCTACTGTTTCTCTCAACGGTAACGGTAAACTGTAACACGGTTATACTTTATAATTCTATTTTTCTTTAACAGTGGTTTGAAATTACCGTGTGTTCCATATCAACAATTTAAAATACAGTCGGCATAGAATTCTGCTAATTCTCGCGGTACATATTATCACGAATATTTGCAGTATTAATTTCTAATTAACAGTACAATCAGTGATTCGGCATAGTAACGATTCAACGACTTATTAATTTTTAATTTCTAACGTATTTAAACATATATTAATTACGTCGTAAGAATTGCAACACAGGCTATAAGTCTATCGTTAATACGATAATTCTAGCGTATTACTATGCCAATCTTAGTGCTCTAACATCTTAATTCTATCGTTCAAACTCTACGTTCTTCGATTGTGTTTCATAAGATTGTTAACGTTGTCAAAATTACTCCACACTTGGTCGAAACAAATATCAAAATCGCGTTGATTACGGGCCACAGTAAAGTTGAACAAACGATCGATGCACGAGGGAATTCGAATGGCAATTGTCGACGCGAGCTATGCCCTCGTCGAGGCAGAGGGAGAGCGTGCTACGAGGGACAGAATTTCAGGGATTGGAATTTTGAAATTTGACAGCGATTAACGGGTCGGTGATCCGGCCGTGTTCTTGTTCCGTGCACAATCGTCACGGTATAGCGACGTTAACGACGTCACGCCGGTACACGGCGAAGCAGTCGACGAATTAACGCCCCATTGATGTTCCGGAGGAACGGCCTAACTCGAATCAACGATCTCACGCTGTTTGTTCAACGAATTCAGCGCTCGATGCAACGCACGTGCGCCCGTACTCGTGTGCCTGTCGGGTGCTCCTCGTTCAAGGCAGACTATTATTAACGCGATCACTTGGAAAGAAGCGTCAACGATTATTCGCGCGAAACGAATTCGCTTTATTAACGCTCCGAGAAGTTAAAAATTAGAGAGTTAGAGAAGTCGATTCGACGAAACGTTTCTTTGTTAATTAGTTCGTCCGTTTCGTCATGTCGTTCGAGTATCGTCGTTCAACGAATATTCTCATTTGTAGTAAAAATATTCGGCTGGTCTCTTGAACGTTATGTACTGATATTGTTAGGGATTTGTATACGGCGGTTTGTAATAATCATATGAGAGGAGAAGTAGAAAATTGTGCGCGTTACTGAACCAACACTGATCCGCAGATTTCAATTCCAGATTACTGCGTGTAATTTCCTTACGCGTCACGTGCCACGACAAAAGTTAGCTGAAGAGAATATAAAAGAAACGAGGCGCGGTAAAAAAGTTTATATCCTTTCATCTGCGAGAACTCGAAAGACAAGGTGGATTTTGTCGTAACGTGTCTATACGATGTAAAAGTACATTCAAAAAGTATCCGGATGCTTGATGTGTTTTACGAACAGGACGTAATTTAATTACGAAATGATGGATAGACGCATAATTAAAAGCAGTTCATGCATCAACGAATGATGCATTCAATTAGAACGTCCCATCGGTAAACTATTTGAAATAATTTCCATTTATTATTTATCGGTCCCGTAAGAAACGATCAAATGCTATTTCCGATCGTTAATTTGCATTAGTTACATATTTTGATAAAATTCACAGGATTTTGCTCTAAATTGATCAAAATGTCCGGCTACTTATCAACGATGGCGTAGTTGAAAACGAATCGGCCATGAAGCGAGTTCTCGATCCGTTTTTCGGTCGGACAGTTTGCAAATAAATGAAAATCCGCGGCGGTAATAGGCCTCGATCGCATTACCGTGTACTCGAACAGAATAAATAGTGACTAAAACGGCCGGCACCGAGGCAGCACGGAATTCAATTGAGCCCGAGCGCCACGTAAAAGCCGACGTGCCTGTCAGCATCTGCGAGTGTTTGTGCGTTTTCCGCGCGGACCAGTTCGCGTACCGCTCGCCTACGTGACTCTTGTAAATGCCCATTAAATATGCCTCTTCCGTTCTACCGTCTCTTCCTCTCTATTCATCCTTCCCTCCCTCCCATCGTCTCTCAAAGCCAACCTTCTGCGTACCTTTCTCGTCCACCAAACGCACACCTTTTCTACGATCGTCTATTGATCGTGCTGTCAAACGAACAAGTTGTTCTTTCGTTGGCCTAATTCTATGTCCGTTGATTCGAAATTTGGAAATATTTTATCAAGTTGAAATTCGGTAATGTTGGCGGATTTTGATTCTTAATGAGATCCATAATTATCGAGCCAAACCTTTTGTATAATACATGTACTTTGATATACGGATGATCGTTCGATGCAATCGAACATAGTTTCTGCCATGAAATATTATTTTCATCACGAAGTAAGTCCGCTCTTCGAAATAAGAATATTTGGATGAACTACTTATCACAGTTTAAAATCGATAACCTCTGCACCACTCACGCTGCTTATATTTCAGTAAATATTTAGAAAGTTTGATATCTCAAATTCTGACAATTTCATTTGAATTTCTCAATTTGAATTTAATTCGAATTTTCGAATCTAATTCGAAAATTCAAACGATTTTAACGCTCTTGATCCTGATTTGCTTCTCACCGGCACGATATCGCAAGGATGTTCTCAAGAAACGGAAGAAGAAGCCGACCGAGCAGTTGGCGTGGATTTTTTGGTCAGGGCAGATTTAACGCCACTTACTCGCGCTACAATTTATCACTTTGCCGGAACGTTTTCATTTTCCAGCGGAGAGCACGGGACGAACTTCGTACGAATTTCATTTCGCTCGCCACGCTGTACGTAAGTGGAACTTTCTGCCATAGCGATAGAGCCACCGTGTTAGTTGGCCGTCCCCTTGGCATCGACCTCGAGTTTTTAGATTTTCCACCAGCATCGTCGCTTATTTATTCCCAGTATCTTCTTTTTTCTCTTCTTTCCGGAGAGAAATGCACGAGATACTCGTCGTAGAATCACAGCTTTCCCTGTTTCTCTTAAGTAAATTTCGTGCTCGTGTCGAGTGAAAAATGTACCCAACTTAGCGTTCGAATCTCAATTTTTCCAGAACTTTCCTACGATTTGTTCGACATTTTCTTTCTCTTCTCTCTCTCGCTCTTTTTTTATTTGTGTCGCGAAAAGTTACATACGATATGTTCCTGCAAAACGTAGAAGCCAAGTACAGAAAGCCGATATGTTCTAACTCGCTAGACTTCAAGTCGAATATTCTAAAAAAGGCGCAACGCTACGTATCTTAACCGTCCCAATTTCACCGAATAACTTCCGCAACTACAAGCCACTCGAACCACGCTTTTCATCAACGCAACGCATTCATTCCGGCAACATTTTCACGTCTTCGCCAAAACATCTACTAAGTTAATGTCTCGTAGTCCGTGAAATCTACAACTCCGTTAAATTCCTTGGTTTCTGAGAAACTCCTAACTCATTCCAAACCGATTTCTAATTAAGAACTAACTCTCAGCAGCTGATACTTCAACGCTCCATTTCGATGATCCTGTTTTTGGATAATCTAATCTTCCTCTTACGTTTAATCCAATGTTATATCTTAACCAATTTCTTCGATATTCCTTCTCCGCTAATGTATACGTCAATTTTCGAATATTCGCTGACAATTATAATACTAATATCTTGTATAATTCTCGTCGTGCTCTTAATTCTCTGCAACGCATAATCGACCTATTCGACCATAATCGATTCCATTCAGGATTCCTGATCTACGCAATCTACGGTGGCGTGCGCGGTCGCCAACTTTGTCCGCATCTGTCACGATGGGTGCGAAATCAGCAGAGTATTAGATGGAAGAGGGTGCATCAGCACGGTGGCCACCATAACCGACAAATGTGTCGGCTCCTCGTCACGTATTCAGCCACCTTGTCCCTGTTTCCAGCCGCTTCGAGTAAGTAAACTCGGATCTACCATGTTTGGACCGAGAAAGATAGCGGTGTGTGAAGCATGACTGGTGCCCATGAATATTTATCGGCGTCGCTCAGTGGCACGGCACACTTCTCGTCAGCGGCGAGGCGACGTCACGAGACGAACAGGGTGCTCGAAAGGTATCGTTTCATCCCCCGCGAACAGGGTGAACGACCGATTCGCGAACGTCGATAAATATCAGCCGGCAATCTCGCGGTTCGACGCTGGATTTATGGGGAATTATAATTAGCGGCGATAGCTTTGGACACGGTTAATTGAATTGTTACGAGGTTTCGCGGTACCGATTGATGAATCGGACCAGCTAGTGTCAGTCGTATTTGCCTTCCAGCGTGAACATGCGAATCACACGACTGTCTAAGCGCGGGGGAGTTTTAGGAGAAATAGACATTGAGGTCAGTCTCGGCTTACAGTTCCAAATCGTAAAAGCGCGTTGGTCATATTTATACAGAGTCATAATTTTCTTATAATTTCTTTCTTCGAAACTTTCTTCGTTGTACGTTTGTTATATCGTGTTAGTATTTCTCGTCTTCGATATTTCTCATTTTACTACTTTCGATATAAACAATTTTTACAAACTTTCGTAAGTATCACATTGAATACGTGTATATCGAATAGACAAAGCAAGGAACGAGAGTTATTTGATCGTTTACGAACAGCAATATCAATCATATCGTCGCTCGAGTCTAAAAGATTTTGCTGCAGTAGTATAAGTCAATCACCGATCAGCCACCGATACGCCACTGTAGCCAAACGTCAAGCTGGTTTTCATTCGACGAAAGAAAAACGTACACGATATAAACGTCATTTGTAAATGTTTAAACGACGATATTCTTATCTGTTTACCATCGATTCGTTTGTTCAGTAGGATTTTTATAATTCCTGGCGCACGCCAGCGTAAACTAGCAGGTTTTTATAAAACGGAGCAAGCGAAACGGTCTACCAAGTTTTAATTCGCATTCATACTCTTCATTACGCTCGTAATTAGCTGTAACGGTGTTCCGTGTTCCGATTCTCGGTGAGTAAAATAGAATAACCGCAGGAGAAGCCACGAGAGTCGGAGTTCCACGACATGATTGAATCTGTGATCCTCGCCGTCAGAGAAACGCGACCGAGTTTACGTAATCCTCTCTGCAAGCTTTTTACTCGCTTAGCCGGTCATCAACACCGGCCACATTTCATCCCACTAATAATGTTAACACTCGGAAACTGGACGCTCGTTAACCTTAAACAATAACCACGATATATCCTGCGAATAATCTGGATTAATTTCATCGAACGACGTGGACGTTCCCTGCTTCGTATCCAAATGGATTATTCGAGGTAATGCAAAAGTTAACTCGCTCTTTTCGAGCGAAATTTCGAATTTTCTTTTTTATTAGCCAACAGAAACAGCAACAACCGGGCATCGTTGGGAAAACTTTACTCGGTTCATTACGCCGATCCGACAAAAGCAGGGATCGAAGCGATGAAAAGATTTCGTATCATACTCTTTATACGCTTCATATAGAGCAGGATAGATTGAAAGAGAGTAAAAAAAGAAGGTAGAGAGAGAGAGAGAGGAGAGGCATGGAATCGAAGACCTGTGTAAATAAAGATAAAAAGGGTAGAAACGGTCGGAGAATCTCTTCGATACGATCGCCATCCATCATATCGTTGCTCTCTTTTCACCGATCCATTTTGCGGCGCAATAACGTCAAGCTTTGAGCCCGCTGTAACATTTTCAAGCATAGAGCTATCGTACACTTAATTAATTACGGTTCCAACTCGCCTCCTTTCCCAACTACAAGCTGCTTGTCTTATAGGAGCGTATGACGACGACAGGCCAGGCCTCCGTCAAGGGCCCGAAGAATGAACGTGTACAATCATTCATTGCGATAACGTGCAATCCATTTCAGAAAAAGGCTTTTAATTAACGCCCGACCGGCCTGGAAATTCATTAAACTTTCCGCGAAAGGGGACGGGATATACCTCTCTTCTCTTCTGGTTCTACGGAACTTTAAAGAAAAGCTATCGCGTCGGATACTTAGTGTTTAATATCTTGCTCGGAGAGTCGCCAACTTTTCCGTTAAAGCAATTGTTTCTGTCCTATCGTCCCTTTCGACCGTCGTTTCGAAAGGAATGTCTCTATTCAATTTTAAGGAGGTGTTAGGAAATTTATAGTAACCCCCGTGATTTACGTAGGTTATAACGTAACAGACGTTAAGACGAGGATAGCAAGAGGAAAATCTGGGTTAAAATCAGGTCACACTTTAATTAATAGCGTTCCCCTTCGAGATACTTGTGCTATCTTTTACCATGAAAATTCGCTTTTTAGAATCAGTACTTTGTTATTTTTCAAATACCTTTCTCCTTTTATTGCTGGAATTCCTTTCCTACTATCTTCTACTGTTTTACTCCGTTGGAATTCCTTTTCTACTGCCTTCTACTGTTCTACTCCGTTGGAATTCCTCTTGTAATCTTTTATTGCTGTAAACCTTTTTCCAGCATTCTTCTACCACTACTTTTAATTCTTTTCGGTGTTTTTGCGATACTCTCTTATTGCTGAATTTTTATCAGTGTCTTCGTGATAATTTTTTTTATCAACGTTATATCTTTTGCGATACTTTTTTATTGCTAAATTTCTCCATAGCGTCTTTAACTTTCTCCCTTTAATTTTCCAGTCCTGGGTATTACAGTGGTAATCAGTTTTAAGTTGAAATCATGAGAGCTATTGTACGGTCCAGTACTGTCATCTTACGTATCATTGTCGGTACAGGAAATAACGATGTAATACCGTTGAGCTTAGGGATCCTTCCTGTATGGGATTATTTCAAGAACAAAAAGCGAGTAGCTGGAAGATTAAGGTTGAAAAGGCGGTAAGCTCGAAAATCGAGGACAATCCTTGCGATGTTGAAAGCTGGAAAGTTCAAGGTACAAGATCAATAGCTCGAAAGGCTGAAAGGTTAAAAGCTAGAAACTCGAAGAGTTCACGTGTTACCAACTTTTTCACCAAGCGCCACATTTTAAGGGAGCACTTTCTTCTCTAAACGTCGCCCTACGTCGAGCATCCATTTTCTACTTCCCACGCGTTGTTAGCACATTAAAGAAAACATCATTTTTTTATTACTAATTCACGAACCTTTCTCAAACCGATCTAAACTCTGGAAATTACTGATTAAATACCACTAATATGACTTCGCGTTGTAAATATCAAAATTGAAACAATTAAATCAGACAAATTTTTCCATTTCTCTTCACGATCTCGAACGAACTTATTGAGATATGTATAATTTTATGTGCTAGACTAGGTTCGATGCGTAGTAGCGATACTTGCATGTGAATATCAGTGTGTAAAAGTACATGTGTGCGCGACGTCTCGAAAACAAAGGAATGTAAACTGTTCAGTTAACAGTCTGGTATGGAAGAAGGTGAGACGCGTGCAAGTGTATATCGATGAATATCTTTGAAATCGTTTATCGAATAAATATATAACTATTCTAATATAAATTCTAAGTGTAAATTTAGTGTTCTAATACCATTATTTCGGCAATTAAGATGCAAAATTCTTAACAGAAATCAACTTGGAACTTTAAAATCGTCGATATCGAATATTACTTTAATTACGCCTATCGCTAAAAGTTTCTTTATTTACGGAAATACAGAAAGTGATACAACTAGATTACACACGTTTTCCCATTTTTCTCCCCCCACCTACCCTCTTTCTCGAACGATGAGACGAAACCGATTTACCAAGCTCGACGCGACGATGCGGTCGTATTAGATTATAATTTTCTAATTTCGTGCTGTCAGCGCATCGCGTGTAATAACGTTACATAATTACGCCATAATTGCCAGCCAGCTGCTGTAATTCCTTTACGGTGTACCCTTCACGGTGTAGTCTTTCGTTTCTATCCCCTGTAACCCTGGTGGCGTTCAGACGTTTCAATTATCGTCCATTTTGCCAGCCGAAAATATGGACAGCCTGGCAGTCTAGTCGGACCGACCGTAGTCGGTGAATTTCACGCGCTAATCCTCGTCGGAAATTCGATGAAACAATCGTAGAAGTTCGCTTTAAAGCTGCACAGTGAGAGAAGGAAGAGCGCGAATGCGAGAATAAGGGAGAAAGAGAACCGGTTACGGATCGTTACGAATTTTCAGTGCGAGAAAAAAATCGATGATTGTACACAGAATGCACACGTGGAGCGACGCACGCCAATGGTTATTCGGGATACGTTAAAAGAAATTATTTCGGCATTGAAAAATGTTGACAAATGTCCACAGAACGCGATCCCTTTTCGAATCTAACATTTTGTTGAGAATTTACTTATTCTCGTTCTGCTCGTGTACGCGTTTTCCGTTGAAACACGAAATGAAATCAAATATTTACTAGATTTTCAAAACTATCGGCAGTGCGACGTAGTTTCGCACATGTGTATTCCAGTTTGGATTAAATTGTTGGTTTGTTTGTTTAGAAATTCAATTCAGTAACTTCTCGAAATTGCATCGGTCAATTTTTGGTGAGAAAAGTTCTGTTTGCTCTTCTCTAACTTTATATTTTGGAAGTGATTAAGAAACACTTAACGCGTCCATGTATTTTCCAGTTTGAATTAAATTTACCAGCTTTTTGTTTAGAAATCCAACGTAATAATTTCCATAAGTTCGGCCAATCAATTTTCAGGATAGAGACTTCACATTGTCTTCTCGAATTTTAAATTCGAAGGGAATCATTTTGTAAATTAACGTAAGGTTTGCGCAACACCTGGCAGCGGGAAAAGCGGTTCGAAGAAAGTTACAGGTACCGTAAAACGCTGCATCAGATCGTAAAATGTGGCAGCGTGGTGGTATCATGATTATAAGGTTAAAGAATAAGGTGTACGGAATTCTCGATGGAGCATAAAAACCGCGATAAACCCACGGTCGTGGTAGTACCGCAAAAATGCAATTAAATCTGCCTCGAGAGCGGAGAAAGTTTCGTTGTCTGAATGAGCCTAAAGAGCTTTGGCTATTAGCGATGATGACCAATGCCAGAGATCATCGTTGGCTCGCCGCCAAAATCGTTCATTTCGAGGACGTTGCACAGCTTTCACGTCGAAGATATCGTAAAAACGAACGACTGTCCGCTGGCTGAGAGAGATCGGGCAGAGGGGGCGGGGGTGAAATATCGACGAATCGAAGGTCGTTTTGCTCGTGGAATTCCAAATAAAAATTCTTTGAAAGCTACGAGATCCAAATTCGAAATAGAAAAATAAAAAATCGTAAAAGTTGTAGAACAAATCTTTTTATTTTATTTTAATTTTTTATCTTATATAATTATCATTAACGATTGAATTTGAAAAGATACAATTTCGATAAAACTATTATTCATAAAGGCATAAAAGCACTCTATCAAACGTTAATGTAAGCTTCAAAGCGAACTAAAATTCAGGAAGAAGCCGTGAGTTTCGTGATTGAAAAGTTCAGAGATTATAAGTTCTAAGTTTGACGATTCGAAAGCTCGGTAAACAGATTTGACCTAAAAGCTCGTGGCTCTCGGGCTTGGGAGAAATTAAGCATCACGGCATACAAATTAAATTCTAATTTTCGAATACGTTGCGGAAGAAATTTCAAACTGATATTTTACAACAACGTTCTAAGCTTACAACGATATCGGCACATCGGAAGAATCGATTAAGTTTATGCTTCTAACATGACGTACGTTTTAATCGACGTTGTCAATTTCCTACATAAACGTAGGATCAATCGAATCGATAACATCTGGCGTGTTAATAAAATTTCCAATTAGACGATTCGTCCTTTGAATTAACCATTTTAAACGAAACATCCTATAATAACTGTTCCAGATACCGAAGGCTCATCGATCGACGCGTTGCAAGAACCCGATAGTTGATTGTGACACGAAACTAGCAATTAAGCCACGATTTATGGTCGTCCATTACACCGCGTGCAATCGCATAAATAAAAAATATACGATTATGCGAACATGAATTGCGAATCTCGTCCACTTCGGAACCATCGAATAAACTCAAGCTACGAGTTTCCAATTTTGTGCCGATTCGATAAATCGCGCATCTAATGTTTCGTTTCTTTCTCTTTCGTTCGACGGTGGAAGGGGCAAATAGCTGCCATTTTGCCCGAGTTTTTAATGCCGCGAGATAAACGATACGTCGCTCCGAAGCTCGGTATCGTCAGCGATTACAGCTACGTCCGATCGTTTTATTCGATCGTTAAAGCACACCTTGCCGATTTCGTTTCTCTATGCCACGCAACTGACGCTCGTGAAAACATCCTATGATTTCACTCGATTTCGATCCAGTTCAATGGAAGAGGATTTAAAGAACGAATTATCGTAGCGAGTTGTAACAGGCGATTCTTTGAAGCGACCGTAAAAGGAAGACAGATGT
This sequence comes from Bombus impatiens, assembly GCF_000188095.3. Lineage (NCBI taxonomy): Eukaryota > Metazoa > Arthropoda > Insecta > Hymenoptera > Apidae > Bombus > Bombus impatiens. Next base: position 2,322,944 of record NT_176796.1, on the reverse strand, counting down.
TCTAAGGAAGGTCGACTCTTTGAATAAAAGAGGAATATCGTCTTTAACGAAGAGCCAACAAATAATATACAGGTGCAAAAATCAACGATATTTTCAACATCCAAATATTTGAATCGTGTTTGCTCACAGTCGCGATCAAACGGATTATCTCGTTGTATCGGTAGCCTAAATCCACGGAAAGGAATAGCAAATTATGTAAATAATATTGTACGCGGACGTTGGGAGTCCCCGATTAATCGTCAGCAATATCGTTGCCAGCGCCACGGGACGATAATAGCATTAACGTTGCGCCTGTAAACAGCGCAATTAAAATTGTTAACGAAATTGCGGCGCTTGGTTGGAGTACGATGCGTTTCAATAAATTTCATAGAGAAACACGACGAGAAGAGAAATGGATAGAGAGAAAACGAAGCTTGCGAGGGAACGAGAGAGCGATAGATCGTCAATGTCGCGGGAAAATTCATTGCCAGCGTTAAGCGAACGCGAAATTTCACGCACCAGACTCCGACATCGTTCTTCGCTCGTCATTAATCGCTGCTCGCGATCAATCGCGACGCAACGTCCGTTTCCGGATAATGAACACACCGCTTCTACATCGCCATCGCCGCCGATATAAAGCTCCATCGATTCTCCATTTATCAATACTATTATCTCAACATTTCTCCGGACGTAGTTTCCGTCAGAGTGACCTCGATGATGCATCACCGCGGGCAAGTGCAATTCCTCGATGCATAATTGCGACTGCATCGTTGCATTCGAGCTCCCTCTCTCTCTCTCTCTCTCTCTTCCTCTGCACTCCTATCGGTCCGCGACACGCAAACGATCATGAACGCGCGCGCGCGCAGCCTTCGAGTAAACACAGACAACCCTCCAGTTCACGGAGCATCAATCATACCCGATATCCATGACTGTGAGTATGCGAAACGTAATCTGTAGGAGATCCGTGTCTATCGTTCGATATCCGGATGATAGAAAGGAAAAAGTAGGTTTGTTAAAGCGGTAGCTTCCTGGAGATTGTTCTTTAGACGTAAGAGGGTTCCTTTGAAGATTTATGGCTGGCTGATTTCAAGGGACATTTACAAAATCGTTTGTGAGTGAAGGAAGCGGAGGGTGTAGGACATGGTTATGAATACCGAATTGGAGAATGAGTGAAATAATGGAGGGGAAAAAAGTGATACAAAAGGGATGGATGATCTTCGATGCGACGAGATTGCGGATACTTTTTCACCATTAAGACGCGTTGTTTAAGGTTAAAATAAAGAAACGAATAGATAGAAATATTTCGAATAGTTATGAAACGATGACTTTAGAATTTATTACATTTCTTTTTTAATTCAATTTACGATTTTAATTTTTTTTAATTCAAAATACGAATCTCACGATTGCCACCAATTTGATTGGTATATAGTATAGTTTTCGGAAGAAAATAAAAATTGTACTATTTTTGTGGAATTTTTTATTTTTTTTATTATTTAATTTTAGGAATTGCTGAATCGATAGCAAGCAACGTTGGAAGAAAGTGTGAAGTAGATTGCTTTTTATGATGTATTTTTTGGACGGAGATAGGTGTCTAGATTGAATTGTTAACTAGCCTTAAACAAGGAGCTGGTGGAAAATACACGAACACACGGAGTAGCTCAACTTCGCTCGCGCGTCAAGTTTCGAGTGACCCTCGAGCTTTGTTTGAATCCGGTTCATGGATTGTGCGCGGCACTGATCGAAAGAGTTTCGAGCGAATTAATTTATTTCAAGAGTATCGAATGCTGTAATGGATTTCTAGAGAGTGTATTTACAGAGTTCATAATTTACTCGAGGAGTTCGTAATTAGCGATACGTTCTGCGAGTTCGATGGTTCAGAAACGCACTCGTTAACGACCTATATTAAGCTTACAGTGGCGGACATTATTCTGCAACGTTTCGATGGACAAAATTTACGATTACTCCTATTCTGTTTAAAGTTAACCTGGCTCTAAACTACGAGCTATAACCCGACAAAAACATAATTATCCGTCAACGACAGAAATTAATTCCTATAATTCAGAAACTCAAACTCATTTGTTCCATTCACTCGATAAAACAATAACGAATTAATTACCAAAAGTCGTATCTATTTCTCTTCTCTCTATTTCTCTCACGAATAAAGCAAAAGACAGACCAAGTGGCTGGTTTCGATCCTTCGATGAATCTTCAAAGTTATTATTTTCAACGACAAGCATCGTTATTCGCGAATTTCTTAACTTTAAAGTAAAAGATAAGCGTCTTTTCTCACTTCCTTAGCGATTGTTTTTAAACCATAGAGAAACCATTTGGAAGCTCACAAAGAAGAACTATTTACCAAACACACGACGTTACTAAGAACAATAGACACCAGGATAATATCAGGATAATAGGTAAATATCATTTCTGCAATTGTTTATTCTTGGTCCTTGAAATCAATTCCTTTTGATACGGAATTCTTAACACTGAATGAAGAAAGAATGTACGAAAGAAGAAACGAGAAGCAGAATTTGCAGTGGCAACCATCAGAAGACATCCTAAATCACCGCTTCTCGGTCCGACCTCCATTCCACCCTCGTGACTGAGCCGATTCGCGGTCCGTCAATCGTGGAAGATTCATCGCCGTTAGCAAATTTCTCGACGCATAATTGCAATCGCAGGCTGGTCGCGGTATCGCTTCGAAGTGCAAGCGACCGCACGCGCTTCAGGCGGCCGCTTCATCCCTATTAACAGCCGGTTCGGATAGTCAAGCCGTTCAGAGGAGCAGAGGTTGGAGTGTGGGATTTGGCAGAGCCGGGAGGCGTCGAACCCTCTATCGAAGGGGCGAGAGAGAGGGAGAGAGAGAGAGAGGAGAGAGAGAGAGGGAGAGAGGAAGAGAGGAGATACGTCCATTCCGACACCGCAAATGATTACATTGTGGCCGTCCACTAACTGGCCAGCGACCCTCCGCGGCTGACGTATCTGTCGATCAACAGGGGGATACCGGGCGAGGTGTTGATGTCCGTGGTCAGAGTTAGTCAACCCTGTCACCCCTATGGTTGTACGATCCCCGCGGTCTTTCAACTTTTCGACCCGCAGTCGAGTTTATCTCGATTGCCAGGGAAGAGTAGAAACTGCTCCCTTTGGTTTCTCTTGTTGTCATCTAGGGTGGATTTTTGGTTTGTTTCCCGTGGATATTGGCTTAGAAGGATTTGCTAAAGGGATGATGGTGTTGTTTTGTTGACGTTTAGTCCGTGGCTCTGAAGAGTAAGTTTCGAGAGTAAGTAATGGCGCTTATCTTAATTAGAAAAATTATTACACGTACAGTCGATTGCATAAGAATGATTACCCGTAAATACGAACTTTTTAAATATGACGAATGATTAATTAATTCCGATTTATTTGTCTCGTTTTATTCGACGAAGTTTGAAACGTGTATTCAAGCAGTAATCGAAGACGTGGCAATATCGTAGCTTCGACACAAGCCTACAAAATCACTATGAACATGTTTTCAAAACGGAATACTTTAAATCACAGTTAATTATGCTCGTATGTCGATAAATTCCAAGTATTTTAAGGACGACTCAAAATAAAAAACTATGCAATTAATAGAATAAGTAATTAATCCAATAGAGCTATTAAATGAAAAGGAGGATAATAAAAGAGAAAGAACGACAGAGGCTGTTGCCGCATATTTCTTCTATCGAAGAATAAATCACGGACATAATTAAGAAGCCATTGCGAAAAGAGGCAGTTCCACCTTGATCGACTCAGCTCGAGTTTTCCCTGGCGGGTCGTGCACAGCCGCGGGGTAATCACATCGTATTTCGTCTTTATTAAAAATTATGTGCAAGACACGAGAAGTTTGATGGGGACGAGGGCAAAGTGTAGCCAAGGGGAACCCGTCGGACGTGGTCGGAGTCAAAAACTTTTAAATCAAGTTCCCGAACTCTGTACAGAGGTTAAATTGACGTGGCGGCTGTGCCGCGTCGCGACCCCGATTTAGAATTTTAATACGAACAGCCGCGTCGCGATTAACGCGAGTTACGGGCGAGTTAATGTTGCGCGTCATGCGACGAATCGTTCGCGACCGTAATCGCGATCACGCTCAACCTCCACCTGCAATAATTTCGTATTAATCGCGGCGAACGGCCAGCTCGCGTTCACGACACTCGTAGAATTCAATTAGACTTTCGACGATTCAATTTTCTTCGGTCGTACTCCGGATACTTTCGCTAGACGATTTCCACGATAATGGATGAAGTATTGTTTTTGTCTCCTTATTATCGTTCATGTACTATACCACGGACTCCATTTTCGGATGTGTCATTTCGCATTACCGAAGAATGGAAGCAATCGTTGTTATACGTCGTCGTTTGTTTAGCGTGTCTGACGTCGAGACTCTAATCTACTGCGGATAAGTCGCGAAACGATTTCGCGATACTAAAAACATTTGCATGGGAACTAATTAGCCAGCAAATGTAGACGAGTATTAATTTTACGAAACGATATAAGTAATATAAAACAAATAAGCAGATAATAATTTGAAGCAAAATAATGTAAGTAAATGAATGTAAATAAAATAAAATAGCGATTTATTTCACTCGTCAGATTTTATAACGATTGCTTTACCATCGATATTTTGCATATCTTTGCATATTACGTACATTTATAAATTTTTCATAAACGCGCAAATATCCACAGTCTAATAGCTAGAAACATAAAACTGGAAAATCGCACATCAATGCAAAGCAGTAATAATTTTCGCTAGATGAATCCCTCAGGATCGAATTTACAATTTCAACGATCGTTTCCGACTTGAATCCAGGCAATGTATCCGGTCGTTGGACATTATTCGATGTCGTTTGCCGTACATTTATGCAACGAGCATGAAACAAGCTGCCTTGGCTGTTGCACTCGAAGTGGCGTGTAAATTATTAATAACCTATGTGGCGCGGGTGTCTGAAAGCGAATCGCTGTTCGGATAGCAAATGGAAGAACTACGAGTTGATGGATCGTCAAGGAGCGTTACCTGGAAACGCTGCAACATAAGATGATGGATGAACGAGACGACGAGAGACTAATTCGTAAGCAGTCGTTTGTTACGAATACTTTCTACCATCTACCGTGCAGAACTAGAAAGAAAGCTAAGAAATGCGGAACCAATTGGTCGTAACGCATCGAACCTTTGTTTCTCACGCATTTTCGATATTATACGTTAGACGTAAGATATTGTAGCATATTATCGTCCGAAGTACCACTAAGTGAAATTTCAATTAGCTCGAACAAAACGCGTTTATTTCTTTTTGTCGTCTTTAATTTTTATTCTATATAATTCAATCTTTTAAATAAAATATTAATCGTTATACGATGGTTGTGAGAATATTTGTAACTATCACAGTATATCATTCCACTAGTCTTCTGTTCAGCTGTGTATAGCACGTAGATTCTGCGAGTTTTAACGTGGCCAACGGTGAGCGCGCGGATTGGATAATACGATAAAGAAAAAGAAAAAAGAAAACTGGCCACGCTAGTAGCGAGTACGTAATTCGAGGAAGCGTTTCCCGGACAGGGTGCACGGAATCGCGCAATTATGATGTCGCGAAATTCCCAGTTGCAACTGCGTTACGATCTACCACGAGCGGAATGTTAAACCGACTAGGTTCTTGCCTCTCTCGAAGTTACGCTGCGATTGTTAATCTGCAAGTTTTTGCGCTATCGCCGTGGGATATCGTCGAATAAAGCGTAATCTCGGCTGTTTCCAAAAGCTAAGCTTTGTGTGCCATTTTCGAAATCGTGACCCTAATTAGCGCGCGCTGAAAACTTAAAGTTGGTTAATTCTAGCGTAAAAATCACGTAGTAATTTCGCTACTTCATTCTCGATTCTGTTAATAAATTTCAACCGAGTGCACCGCTAGGCAATCGACGATGTTTCAAAAGCCACTTACTTCTGCACTTAACCTCGACAACTTAACCTGAAAAAGGCATACACGTACATGCGCGTCGCACGCGAATCGTAAATTAGGTTTCAAGCTCAAGTTGCTGAGCCAGAGTTTCTTTAATCGTTAACCGGATCTACCTTTTCGGTCTTGGAGAGTGGGCCGCAGAAACTGGTCTCGTGGAACGCACGTAACAACCGTATGCATCTCGAACGTAGCACGAAACGACATTCATGATTCATGGCGTTACGCAAGCACGATATATCCGTGCTTTGGAAGATGGACGTAAGTTGCGGACGATATTCTATCTCACGACCATTTTCCAGCCCGAAGTGGGTACTAAGTGAAGGAAACGGAAAAAAAGGAGAGGGAGAAGGAGAGAGAAAAACCGCTTGACATCGAGAGCAACAAGCAAGAACGAAGAGAAATGGCCCTTGTTATTTCGCGTTCTTCGCATCATCCTGTTGATCTATCAAGGACGATGTGCTTTTACATAACCGTCGGGGATGGCTGCTATTTTTCACTGTTATTACACTCGGCCAGAATGTAATCGCTTAAGAAAACCGACCGAGTCACCCCTACGGTTTGACAAATCAACGAACGACGGTTACCATTAAACGTTCAGCCACTTTGGCAAGTAGCTACGGCCGATTTTCTCGGATTACAAATGTCACGGGTGGTTCCAGTGGCGAAGGGAGATTAAAACGAACCAGCAGCCCTGGATATAAATCAGGGGGTACGCAGGTGCGTTGCATCGATCAACCGAAATAACGCTGGCACCGGCTGATCTCACTGCGAAATGGGGCCATGAGCTGTGATTCCGCTGCTGGACAAAAACGAAGAATTGCATTAAAGCGTTTCTATCGGCGGCGTTAGGAAGTTGCGACGACGTTGTAAAAATAATAGAAAAGAAGGTTGAGAAGAAATTGGGAAAAATAATATCGGTTCATAGTGTAATAGAATTAGCTTCTAGGACGTAATTTTAGAAAGAGGACGCACAAGTTTTCGTTAGGAAAAATGATCACGTCTGTTGTTAACGTTATGATCAAACGAAAGACGAAGATCGCTGAAAATCGCGCGTTAGTTTTAAAGATTGTTCTCCTTTTTGCTTCTCTCTGTTCCAACAGTTTTTTTCTTTATTGCATTAGCACGAGTTATCCGAAACTATGTACGTAATACGTCTGTTTGATGTAACTACGAAACAACCGAAGAAGAACGTTTAACGATGCACAACGAATGCAAGAGTCAGCACAGATGGAAATGCATCTGCCCCGTACGCTGTTCCGTCTTCCTTTCAGGGATCGTTTCATACTTAGGGAGATGGAAAAACGTCTAGAAGAGCGGGACGCTGACGCGGTTCGTTGGGAAAATATAGCGGGTAAATTAAAAGATGGAAAGTAGGGGATAGCTTTTAGCTGATACGATTCGGTATTTTCTCTTTTTCCTCGTGAGGATGCTTTCCCATGTTTCTTTCCTAAGAAACGAACACCTCGAATATCCATCCCCTTATGCGTCTACCCTTTTTACACGTAAAGTCGTCAACGATCGAACGTGAAAATGATAAAGGATCGCGGTGATGTATTTGAACAAATCATCCGGGTTGATACCGATCGATCGTTCGCAAGAGTTCGTGATCACGGGATAAATCGGTCGAATAAACTCGGCTGGAAAATTGAAACGTCCATCAGTGAACGGACGCCTTCGTTTCCGGTGAACGCTCGTTCAGCAAAGACGAAGATTGATGATGCAAAATGCAGCTGAACGCGAACAGATTCGAATCCACGAACGAACGACGACGTTGGAAAAGAAACTGGCAGCGTGGCTTGAGTTAGGTGTGTTGTTCTCTGAGATTTCCGGCGGCCAAGCAGCCGACGTACTCTCGAAACTCGCCCCGGCTCAACGAAACAATGTTTGCCGGGCGAGAGAGTCGGGGATAGCAACTACTCTCGCGTGCCTCCATCAACGAATCCTTCCCTTTGTCTGGCCACGACCACGAGATACACACTAAAGTGCTCCCGTTAATTGCCGTTGCTGGAATTTGCCTGGTTCGCGGCAACCCACCGAAAATTCCACGATAGCACAGACACCGCCGAGTTCCTGCCGCAGTCTTCGAACCGCTGTCCAAAGAAACCGGTAAAAATCGACTAGACTATGCGTTTCGTGGATCAAAGAAACAATTTATGAAGCTTTCAATTAAAACCTTATGATTTTTTCAGCGTTAGAAATTTCAGTTTGTAGATGCAAATAACGTTACGATATACATATAATATTACATCGTAATAGAGTGTGTTTTTTAACGTTAAATATATCAAAGATATACAGTAAAGAATAAGAGATCTTGGATAATTTTCCAAGCTGGACGCTGTCGATTGATTTCGGAAGTAGATAATTCCACACTGATCAGACGCGTCGCTCTCTATCGATACCCGAAACGAACTCATAGATAAAAAATATATCGTAGTTCCTATGAAAACTAGATACCAGAATTTTCCTATCGTAGATGGATACTGGATAATTCCGAAAGTAGAAAATCGAACGCTAGTCGGACATACTACTACCATGAATGGGCAAAATCAGTTGAGACGATAAGATCGAGAATCGGATGCACGAAAGAAGGCCAAAATGAAGTTTCGTTCGAGGCAGACTTCCTTCTTACCACGGCCGAGACAGATAGCAAACTTAAATCCCAAACAAACGAGCATTGAACTGCTTCCACGACGTCGTTTGAAAGAGAAGCTTCTTCCGCAACAAGAGGTCGGCGGGATAAAAAGCAGCCACTCCTTCCGCAATGAAATCTTCCTCGGTCGAGGCAAACGACCGGCAACGAGCAGAAAACTGCAAGGCTCGGCCGAACTCGTTCGTTCGCCGATTTAACCAAGGCTGATTTGTACAAGGGGAGGACTCTCGGTGGCAGTCAGCACAAGTCCCGACGTTATCGCTCGGTGGAACGCGCGTACGCAAACATTTTCGTTTAATGCAAATGTAAAACAGGCGAGCAGATATAATGAAGAAGATTACGCGGCATGTGGTCAGCATAGATAACGAAGGCACGAGCCGAGTTCTGTCTCGCTTGCGCGCATGCGTTCGTAATACGTGTACGTACGTAAGTGGAAAGGGAAACGCCGTGACTATGCTAATGCCACCATAACTTTCTATATTATCATATTCGATGTACGGGCGAACGCGTTATGCTCGTACCGCGGGGCATCGCGAATCAATAAAAAGGAGATCGAGGATGATCACATGGCGATACAAGGCTGGCAATAGAAAAATCGATGTTCGCCGTAACAGGATCGTGAAACTGGTCGCCGACCAACGTTGCAATACGCTGAGAACGTGTTCGACATGATTTTATAGATGATCATTTTAAGAATCTCAATGTATTTCAATTATTTATACGGACATTTTACCTTCGCGTTTAATCCGTAGATTGAGTATGCTAATGCATTTGTGAGAAATTCAAATGCGCAGAAATGCACAGAATGCGCACGTATACATCGAAATATACAGAATATTCCAAGTAAAACGCTATTTACAAAATCTTTGGGGATACTAAAAATATAAATTTGCATAAATACACATATACCATTAATCTGTAACATGATCATAAAGAGAATTTAAAAGGCGTCGAGGACGTTCGATACGACTCTACGAACGATTATTTTAATATTAATGACGCATTTCAATTATTTATAGAGATATTTAGGCTCGTGTTTAATTCGTAACGTGGTCAGTCTCGCGGGGCTTGATTTATTTATGAATTTCACATGCTGGCGTGTTAAAGAGGCACGATTAGGCGTGTTAATTTTATTAGCTGAACTTGTTAACGGGGCTGGATAAATTATCGATGGCTGGCCACGGAACGGACCAGATGTTCGCTTTGAACGCTACTGCCACCTGGCTCGTTACATCGACGTTTTTACGATCGCGTTAACGCCGGCTCGCGTTTACGCGCGAAACGATTAATCGTGCATGGTTAAGAGTTTCGTCGGGATGTTCACAGTTTATGGGAGTGGACGTTAAACGCCCCTCGCCGGAAACTCGTATCGAACAGATAAGAACGTGATTCGTTTGTCCATTCGCTCGATGGGCTCGTTGGAACTCGTCAAGATTGAACACTTTTTATGAAACTTTATCCCAAGTGTAAAAGCTGGAAATTGCGGAAAATTTAATTCGTCTAAGCAGTTATACTTGAGAATCCTTTTTTTACTACAAATGACAGATAAAAAATGTAATTTCATTTTTTGAAAGATATCGATATTATTTTATGAGTAAAAATAAAATAATATGTAACAAAAGGTCCGTAAATGTTTTATTAAAAAGGCAATAAAAATACGAACAGTGGAAGGTACGATGATATCGTTCGTCGGTAGTTATCGCAATGGATTATGAGAATCAACATTACAAAACCTGTATTTAATGAGATAAGACAAAGTCGTAACCAATATCGGCCCCCATGCCACGTTTGTTATACATTTCTCAATGAAGCATCGATGGATCTCGTGCTGCCTGTTACTTTATTCTTATTTTACTTAGAATCATTCGCAAAGTTTGTACAAAAAAATCTCAGAAACCTTGTACGAGTACATTTAGCTTATCTTCCTATGATTCAGCTACTCCAAAAGATTCAACGAACGTTATCGAATAATCAGCAAACTCTTCCCATATGTATGGAATTTTCTAATACCCAATAGCCGCATACATACGTTACATCATTTTTCTCCAAAAACTAAAACGATAGTTCAACTCTGCCGCAAAACTTAATTTCCGATAAATTCATTCCTAACGAGATTAAAATTGAACGACGGTCTATCGTGGAATTTGCACGCGTCAAATCACATTTTCATTCAGAAATTTTCCAAGACGCACAACCTGCTGATAAAGACGGTTTAACAGGGAGCAGCAATAATGATCGGAGCTCGAAGACAACTCGCATTAACCGATCGTTCCCGTTCCGTTTGTAAAAAGCTCCCTCGTGTCGGAACGTTCATTATCTCCTTTCCTGGCGCGAACAACTAGAGATTCCGCGCTACCGAGTTTCATAATGCGATTTGTAATTAATGAACCAGCGATCCCATTGCTCGCTCCGCTATCGTACTCGATCCGGAAGCGATAGCGCAGTCCGCACGGGGATCCAGCCAGGAATTCCTTGAAACTGCGCGCTGCTTACTCGCGTTATTGTCGGCTCGTACTCGTTGCGGCACGCCATGCGGCGAATAAGACTGTTACTTAACGTTCAAACTGCTTTAACGAGCGGTGGAATAAGAGTAAAAAGGAGGTCGAGCCAGCAGTACCGCATTTTCTACGACCTCTTGTAAAACTCAACGCGAACAGGAGCTTATACGATCGGACGACAAGTTTTGTTATGTATCGCGAAACTAAAGTACCGATTGATCAAATTTCTGTGTTTAGCTTTTGTGGAATGGACTGGCAAGTGGTATAAATTTCCTATAAATTGATATAGCAGTGCTCGTTCAGTTGCTGCTGTGCCTAAGATCTTTTCTGTTATTATTAAGATATTCATTTTTTATATTGAAAATTTGAATTTTAGTTGGTGTAATTATTTAACTATAGAAACTTGATATTACGAAGATGTAATACAGAGCCTGATAAAAGAGAAACGCTTTATTGGAGAATAATGATACGTGTAAATATCTTTTGCCTATATCGCTGTGTCTTTTACAGAATACACGCCAGTGAAACATTTTCACAATTGCAATCATTTGTCACAAGCGTTCTGTAATAAAACATTCATCACTTTGTACGCCACAAGAAGCTCTCTCTCTCTCTTTCTTTTCTAATCTCGATAATCCTCGAAGGACACAGAGTAAGAACGACTGTAAGTTAAACAGAGCTTATGAATGGTAAAATGGTAAAAATATAGGAATGATCGAAGACCTCGCGAGTCCAATTCGACTCGTGATACTTTTCTTCTTGCCATTCCTCTTGCCTTATACATCCAGCAAGAACACCGTACGAGATACGTTTTCTCTAAGCTCTAGAAAAATCTCGGCACTGATAAGTTCCGGCTTCGACAGAAAGCGCATTTTCTCGGACAGTGTCCAACGCGAAACGATAATCGCGAAACCAGAACTACCAGAGGGTGGTCTTTAAATTGCTGTGGCGCAATCCGGATCAGCAACCGACGGGTCTCGCTAATGGCACTACGTCATCATGGCAAGTTTCTTAAAAGAAATGTATTTATTTATTTAGTAAGTAACAGGCAGTAGTTGAGTGTTAGGAAAAAGAATTACATCGACAATTACAAACGAGAGATAAAATGTTCATATCGTGCCAGAGATAATAAGAGAGAAGGAATATCACAACTAATTCAGAGCTAATTATTCAGAGAATGGATCGCCTGCGCTTGTTGATAGAGCCAAAAATAACACGAAGGTAATACGGCGACTACGATATGGCGAGTTATCGCGATCTTATATACATCGACAATTCCTTGGTCTTCGCTTGAATGTTCTTTGACGTGGAAATGTTCGAGAGATAAGGTAGTCTTAGGTAACGCTTGTTCGGTTAAATACATAAAGGAACATGTGCAAAGGAAACGAAGAGGAACTGAAATTTTGACAGAAGTAAGTCGCGAGTCAGCAGTAAGAAACGCGTGAGAATTGACTTGCGAGATAATGTTGGCGAAACTCGTGGATACACGTTAAAACTTGGAGAGATAGCCGCCATAATTGCGTTTACTTTATCTGGTTTTTGGTCCCTTCTCGATACGCGTAACTTTTATACGTATCACAAAATGTATAGCAAAGCGTAATTATCACAAAGTACAACAAAGTATAATTATATTATAGCAGTAACTAAATTACTGCTAACGTAAAAATTAAAGTAGCAAACGCTCGGGTCGAAACATCATCCGGGAAAAGCGTTTAAATGAAACGAAGCCCGATTAAACCATTCCGTGCGTCGACTGAAATTCGTTATTTACTTTCTAAAACCTCAGCTTCTCTTTGATGAATAAGCAATGAAAACGTGGAAAAAATTCAGTTCGTTCAACCCGATTACAAACTTGCGTGTCGATTAAACGAACGAGTCGCGGGATGACTTGCATTTCGAAAAATTCCACCGATCCCGCGCCGGTTAATCCTGATACGATTTTAATTCGTGAAACCATAAATCAGAGCCCGGTATCGGTGTTATCGAGTTTGGATTTCGCCAATGACCATGTTACCTCCATCTCATAATATAATGCACGATAGCACCACCGGCGCATAATTAAACGTTAATTTACAGCAACCATTTTTTTTCTTTTTTTGCAATGAACGAGTGAATGAGTGAGCGTGTGTGTGTGTGTTTTAGAGAGAGAGAGAGAGAGAGAGAGAGAAGCGAAGAGGAAATTTATCGCAACGACGAACGACCCCGCGAAGGAGATAAAAAATGTGACCGGAGAAAAATTCGAGCGTGGATTAATTAAACGTACGCAACAGCTTTTGAACATTTAAAATTTTCAAACGTTTAAAGCGTAAAGCGGTTTGCGATGTTCGTCTATCTGAATCAACTTTTTGATAGAACCTGAGTATATTGCCGTGCGTATACTTTTCGTGTTTCGTAAAAAGGGAGAGAGTAGAATAAAGACAAAAAGAAAGACAAGAAAGAACGTAAAAGCCAGAGAATTCTCCGGCGTAATTCACTTATGGAACGTGACTCGTTTCAAACGATACAGTTTTATCCGCAGGACGTTTTCTATCGTTTAGGATACTCTATAAGTTTCATCACGGAGCGGTAACCAATAAAACGTAACCACAGGTGTATAAGTTTCCTTTCTCGGTTCGTCTAAACGTGTCTTTTTTTTTCTCTCAAGTAATTGCGAAATTAAGAACGTGTTATCTGTAAAGTGACATTTTATTGCGAGACACGATAGACAACCGTGCGAAACGTTTGCTCGAAAAAAGAAGCTAACGTTTGATAAAACGCGAAAAGCACAGCGACTAAAATAGAGAAGAAGATTACAAACGACTACTGAAAACCTTTCTGTTCAACACGTAACAAATGTGTGCTGTTAAAGCAAATGGATCTTTCTGTTACCAAACGTAGCTACATTTGTATAATGCTGCCTTACCTCTTCCTCAGAAATTTGATCCACAAACAATTCGTATAGAGTGTATGATAAAAGGGAAGAGAAATACGAAATAATTAAATAATTTTCAAAACTAACCGTCTTTTCCATTTTGACGAACATACTTAGTCCGAATCGATTGACTTGCTTTTGAGATTTATCAATAGTAAATAGGGAAATAAGACAGCAAATAGAGTATCGTGAAGGTAAACCGATCGGAACTCGATTGACCAAACAGGATCCGGAACGCAACACTGGCGAATTAGCATGTCGTGTATTTGTTTCGAATTTGTCGCGACGTCCCCGAAAATGGGAGAACAAACAGATTTCCTGGCAGCGACGACACGTGGAAACTCGCGAAATATTTGCCCTGCTGTTTCACTCTTGACGCACGCATATATTTACCGAAAAACGCGCGTCTCGAGCTATTTTCGTGGCAAATCGCGCACGATAACACGAGAAATTCACTGGGAATTTTGTCCAGCGAGCCATACCATTTTGCGCCACTTTGTTTAACCGTGAATTAAAATAAACGGGAATAGTGGACGCGGCGAGGTTGTAATTTTCTGATATTTACTACTTTCGTTGTAATATATTCTAAAAAGCGTACCGATAACGAGTTTTAATTTTAATTTAAACGACGTAGATGCGATATAAGTGAAGTATGTCAAATGTATTACAGCGGTTCACGAAAGTATTCGAACACATGTCACGAAAAATTCGTATCCGCGCATTATGCGTATTATATAAAATATTCCGAAATCGTATAAATACCGTATCCACGATTATATTGGTAAAGTTTGAAAGTAATGTGGAAATGTATCCAAGTAGAAGTTCTACTATCTAAGAACTATGGTTCTATCAGAACAATACTTACACTTAATGCGAAACCCAAGTAAGAGAAAATTATATCTTAAATAACATAAAGATAAAAATTCGAGAATATCTGGACTAATTAGCTGAAATAATTCCAAAGAAGCTTCCGCGTACAGAACGAAAGATATAAATCGCAGCCTCGCGAGAACCTTTTTTAAAGCAGGCCGAGATTCGAGCCAAGTTCGCGTCGCAATTTCGTCGATCGTACTTCTCTGTCCAGTCGTCTATTTTAAATGGAACGCGGTGAAACGCGTTCACGTATATGCAAGCGGGGGGTAGGAAAAGGGTCGGCCATCGAAACTGGCTCAAATCGTAAAGCATCGAATCGGTACGATCGGCCAGATTCCAGGAAACGGTTGCCGGTCAGTGAACTTTCATTTCGTACGTAACGCAAACGAAATCAGCCGGTAGCATCGCGTTTGCATGACTAAACAACCGGTTCAATTTCCTTTCAATAGCCCGGCGCAACAAGGAGGCCCTCTGCCCTTTTTCATCCCTGCCCCTCCGCCTTTCCCTTGTCAGGATACTTTTCTCGTGACCCCCCGCGACAAAAGATTGCAAAAGCACACCGCCGTACAATTCCGTTTCTACCTTTCAATCGCGCCTCCAAATGTGCTCGGTCGTTTCTACTACCCCTTCTACTTTCACTATTGCATACCGCTCACTTCTGTTCCATCGTTTCTCCGCTTAATACGTTCCCTCTATTCCTCGCGTATCGCGCCATTCTCTTCCACGAACGCAAACAACGCGGGCGGGATTAAATTGTTCGGCCGATTCCACTGGAATCGTTGCGAATCGATGGTTCATTGTGTTTGTTTCGAAACAGGTATTCGTCGGTCTCCGAAGAGATCCTCCCTCCTCTATCAGATACCATTGAAATTCTATTTCCCCCTTTTTTGTTTTACTTTTATCTCTTTGTTTCTTTTTTATTTCGGAGCTATACGTTCGGACTATCGCAACTCGGTTGATAGACGATACAATGGGGTCGAGTTACAAGATTTCACCGCACCCTCTCTCAATACGTTTGCGAGCGATTTATTCTGCGAGCGACTCGGTCAAGCAGAATTCCAGCAGACAAAGCCAAGAAAGCTGCTCTTCCATCGACTTCTTCTTTCGCGTATCGATCGTCTCCGCGCCGTTGGAAAACGTTCGACAAATATTTATCGTCGATTCGACTGTCGGCTCCCATTCCATGAGAAAATATTATTTAATATTTTCCCGTTGGAATATCGCTTAGTCGTCTTGAGGGAAACGGAGAGGGGAACTTCGTAAGCAGTTGGCGGACCAGCATCAGGACGAAGATGAGAAAGAATACCGCTTAAAGCCACGCGGAGAACGTTTCGCGATAGATCGATCGACCTTTCTCTCGCGGCGGAAGGGTAAAACCATAGCGGAAGTCGTGGGCCATTGGAAAACCTGAAGTCATCGATACGGCCGGCGGCGTCGCGCGATAAAGTCTCTATTTTACTCTCGAAGCTATTTGAACGTCGTCCTCCGACTTCCTCGCTGCTTGTAGATAAAGCATCGCTGTATTCAGAGGCGTTGTTACACGTGCGACCCGCCCTCTTTGTATACACAGAAACATCGCATACCGGAGATTCCTTTTGTACCTCGTTGCGCGCTTCGTCGAAACAGATTACGTTGTTCGATGTGTGCTGGTCAGTCTTAGGCCAATTGGTTGACAATTATTTTTCTCACACGGTACCCATCGTTGATTTGAGTTATTTTTAGAGTGCCGACGTTTATACATCTGTGGCAAGTTTAAGGTACGAAATTGCAGAAAATGTATTTACACAATGCACGGAGAAATATAAAATATTTGATATTTATTTAGAATAATGGCGTCACCATTAAATAGATATTCGGATAAGTTGTTGATTGCAGATTCTTCAGTTGTGTTCATGAAAATATAAATTTGCATAGACATCCGCACTGACTTGCAAGGACTCGCTGCTTTGCGTATATGATTATATTACGTTGGCATTTTTACTCGCGGAAAATCTAGGAAAAGAATTGTACAAAATAACGTGACATTTACGTCAGAATCTTCTTTATGCGGTCCTTTATATTAAGACAAAGTATAGGAAAGAATGCTTCACAAAGACTCCGGGATTAAATCCGCGTTTTCATATGCATTACGTGAACCTTGGGTACTTCCCATAACGAGCACGAGAATTTCTGTATACGTCTTTTAACACGTGTTACATTCGGTAACCTTTAACTGGAGGCGACGAATGAACTCGTCGTTCGTATTTTTAATCTCTCGAACATTTTAATTCGTTCGTTTATGCGTCTTCGATCTACTAACGTGTTGTCTCATTTTGATCGAATCGATCTCTCCTTATTAACTTTCAAATTTATGATCATAGAAGCTTCCGGTCAATGTATTCCGAGATTAATGAACTTTCTTCGTCTAAAGAAAATTTTCATACGCTAGCAAATAAATTACAGTGTTCTTAGATGTTACGGTCTGAAATCATTGCGTCCCACGAGGTCGAGGTTTAACTAAGCGTATTCATTTTACAAGGAGAACTGCTTAACGGCTATTTAATGGAGACTGGAAGCACGAGTGGCATCTCGTTGGAAATTGCTAGTAATTGGCATAAGTTCGTCGTTGGAGCAGATTGCGCGCGAGGATTGTACTTAAGGGACGCTGAGTCGTGGCTGTGAAAGTCTTGATGTATGTCTACTTATCTATGGCATCCCTCCTTAAGCTCTAAAGCTGGTTAAATTTATTCTATTCCATAGTCGATAAAAATACAAAACAGACCAGTGAAAAAAGATATACGATACTTGAACAATTTTATTATGCACTCGTCAAACGTTCGATGATTACTAAAAAAAAAAAGGTTGACCAAAAAAAATCTCTCAGAATCCAATATCGCGCAAGTTGAAATTTTTGAACACCTTCTCTCGTATTTGAGCAAATATTTACGAAAACGGAAAGCCGATCAAGATCGTTCCGCAGGGTAAGCAAAGACGACGAATATCGAAGGAAGTATACGCAGACCACGGCCGTAGAAAACTGTGTCACTTTCGTCCGGATGGATTAACTTCCTTTAATCCCGGAGATGCTTTTAATCGAGAAAGCGTAGAAAAGAAAGCAGCCAGAGGAATATCGAATCGGTTATCGACTTGGGCGTTACTTGTTCGCGCGAACACTGTCTCGCCTATACGTATCAAGCTCTAGCGCCTTTGAATTTTTCATCGTTTCATCATCGACTTTCATTCCAGTTAGTCAGAGCCAGAGGGAGGAACTTTCCAACTTTCGATGTAATTTAAACAGAAATTCTCATTTAATTACCCCCACTGGCTGTTTGAAACTATATCGCGGCGCCGCGTAGAGAGGACAATAAATTGATTTAGTGAAAGTTGCTGATATACGCCGTTGCTCAGAGACTCGAGATTATCCGGTTACCACGAGTAGTTGTTTCGTAGAAAAATAATCTTACACTTATACGAATACGTGACATACACTGGCTCACCCACCCTAGAAAACTTTTATGTCCATGTTATATCCGTTGCGTAAAACACTTTCAAAGTTCATTAGCGCCGTAATGAGACACGATTGGTATTGGTAAAATCGAAATTCATTCAAATTAAAAAAAATTATAAAATATTCGTTGCAAACCAATGGAATTTCAAAGTATTTCGTATAGCATGGATAAAACATTTGTGAGAAGCGTTTACAAGTTCTCGAATATTTTCGTGAGTCTGCGTATTTCGTAGAAATTTTTCTTTTGGTAGAAATACTTCGTGAATGGATCGATACAGAGATATAATAGCGAGAGTTTCCACGGTTACTTCTCTTATAACGAAGATCCTGCGGATGATGTTGGCTTTCTCTGACCAAAAATGCTGAAAACCGATAGCGGTGGGTGTCAAATGCACGACCCTCGCGAAATTTGAAGAAGCTTCCTCTTCCTCCGAGCAAGGCGATATCGAAACTTCACGCGACGAGCTGCCAGATGTGTGAGTGGCTGAAGCTTGGCCAAACAAACAGGATTAGAAGTTTGGATGGACGATAAAACTTCATCCGGAGAGGTAAATGTTTTGTTCTCTTGTTTCGGTGCTCAATTTGTGGCAATTATCGACGTAAAGAGCTCCGATTCAAAGTTAATCAACAGCTGTTTATCTGTTTTTCCAGCGACGAGTTCTATCTTACGGCTGCAATTACAATTTCTTCTCTTGCGTATTCGAAATTGTACTTCTCTCAAAATCCAGTTACCTAAATAATATTTTGAAATATCAAAGGAATCTTTCAAAGAACGATAGCATTGCTTCGTTGCAGAATACAAAATATAAATATAAAGAGTTAAATCAAGATTACCGTGGAAAAGAAAATACTTCAATCAGGATGCCGAACATTGTATAACTATCCACGTTCCTGAGAAACGAAACGAGAGAGAAGCATCGAACAATGAACAAACGGCGCGGCTAACACGGAGCCGATAAGCTTAATCGTTAACCAGTAACTATCGGTTTTCGTTCGCCGCGATTTCTACAGGACTTCTCGTTGTATCGAAACAAATGCCTGCCGCGAGGATAAACGCGGAAAATGGGGCAAGGGTTCGATATCCAACACCGAGAACGGAGCCGAGAACTGGCCATTCCGTTTGCTCCGAAAACGCCAATCACAACAGGATGAAACATACAGCCATACCCTTAATACGATCGATCATTCGCCATAAAGAGCTAGTTGTTTCTTTCGCGAAATACCGTTTCTGCTAGGCGACTGGAAATTCTTTGAGAGCAAGTGACAATTTGATCTCGATCAAAGATAGAAACGATCCGCGCTCATTTTGTTATAGTCTGTGCGCTACTTTCCATTATATAAATTCGATTGTCTTGCTTTTTTTCGTTCTTTACCGTTGGATATTTTCTGTGCTTGCTTCCATAGCAGCGAGTAAGTACGTTAATTTCTTAATCCTAATGAAGCCTTTCAACTTTTGAAACTTTTCGTTTCAGCAATGAGATGCTGAACGTGTGATCTTGGAGAAGTTTGGAATTTCCGAATTTTGACGTGCCAATCTTTCATTCCGACAGTGACATTTTGAAGCTGCCCTGAAAGTACTTTCGTTAGAATTGCGCCACGAATCAAATACGCTTAGAAATTTACTGGTATTTGCAAGACTTTTTCTACTATGGAATATTAAATACGCAAAAGGGTGAGATGTAGTACCAAAATAACTCACGTTAAACATCATCCTCTCATATCTCTCTTAAATTTAAAACATTCCAAGACAATAAGAAACATTACAAATTTTCACTTGTCATTTTCATTGTCGAGCCATTTAATTTATTAGCAACTTAAGAGAAGTCTTTTAATCGGGAAACCATTCAACTTCATATTCTCCAGCGGCGTGTTGCGAATATTAAAAGAAGTACGGACAGGACGAAATTCAATTTTTCATTCGCGGGTTGAACTTGCATCGTGGCGAACACCGCCGAAAAGCCACGAGGGATGAAATTATGCGATCGAGTGGCCATTCGCTTGCACGGGCCCGTCTGGAGAGGACGAAAAGTCGCGAACGAACTGGAACGGGCCACGGATGTAATTGCACGAGCACGAATACAATGAACTGTGACCGTGAGAGGCAAGAAACGTGGATTGACTTCTCGCAGATTAATAACTTCCTTCGTCGGCAGGGCGAAGTTAGAGGGCCGTGACTAAATACCGGCGGAGAAAGAAAGTTCCTCGTGAAACATTCACGAGGGCGG
>NT_176796.1:2265939-2301763 GCF_000188095.3 Bombus impatiens | reverse complement strand
GCCGGTTCACCCGTCCACCCTTGAAGCGCGAAACTTATTTTCGATCCACTCGAGTCTTTCGCCAGAACGGAAGTTATGAAGACGCTGTTTACCGGTGGAGCGGGTTTCCAGCGACCTCGAAAACATCCTCCACATTTTAGTCCTCTGGTCTTTCTTCTTTCTCGTTTAATATTCACGTAGAAAAGAGAACAGTTTTTTCACTTGCGATGGAGGAAAAGGCGGATCGAAATTACAGCGACGATTACTTCGTCGAAGACAGTATTTACACGAAATAAAATTCCATGCATGTGAAATGACGTCAGAGTGGATTTTAAAGGCGGCGAGGTTCCTCGCGCAATTTTCTCGTGATCGCTGCTTCGAACAGCTTAATTCGAGCCACGAAGACGAGGTGATTGTAGGCAAATTGATTTACGTTGGAACTCTTCGGCTAGGCGAGCTCTAATTACCGATGAGGAGTAGCTCCCTTGATTTGCTAGTCAACTTGCTGTTCTTAGCGACTACGTACTGTCCAAACCTATGACCGATATGATCGGTTTGTTTGAAGTGAATTCGTTTCACCTCATTATAGAAGCCTAAGGATTTTCGAATTGTATCCTGCATTGATGTGTTGAATCTGGGATTAATCTGGAGGCTATTGGTATCAAGACGCGAGATAGTTACGAGGATTTGATTCGTTTTAACACACGTTCCATTAACGTTATTTGCGTTACGATATATCTTAAAACATTTATCTCTGTTCTAATAACAAAGAATCATTAATAATAAGTCAACTTCCAGCGACGGCGCTGAAACGACGACGAATTAAAATTCAATGGAAGAAATTCGATTCGACCGTTTCTTCAAGAATCGCTCGAGTTTATTCGGAACTTGCCCGATCACCACGAAATTAATTCCGTCGAGACGAATCGGAATAACGATTCCGGTGGTCGTTTCACGATTCTAGAACCACGATTCGTAGGATTCGTTCGACTCACGCGTGTAACGGCGAACACGGTATAAATTCAGGAAGAGCAATGGTCCTTCCTCCTTCCAATCGCCGAAACTGTGCCCGATAACTCGAATCCCGGACTAGAGACTTAATAAGAAAGTTATCGGTTATCGAGCTCACTAAATCCAACAGTTAGCGAGTGTCACGGCCCATATTGGCTCGTTTATCTTACATGGTCGACTGTCTCCGCTATCGGTCTATTTGATATTCTGGCCCCGAGTGTAAAGCGTTCGTTGCTCTTTGCTGCCGGTTTCCGGAACGTTTCGAGGAATCGTCTCACCGCCATTACGTTCTGGTGAATCGGTTAGACTTTCATATATTATCGATGTCTTTCCCGTGAATTTTAATTACGAACAATATTATAATATTAAAATTGTATTATATGACGACTGCGATAGAAGATATTTGCACAGCATCGTATTTATTATAGCTTTGTCATAGGTACTAATTAATTAGATTCGAGTACATTAAATTTTGTATCGTTTAGTAGTACTTTATTTATTTATGTACGAAAATAAAATGTAAAACTTGATGGAAAACGTTTCAATGGAAAATAAGGATACCTGCTAGTGCTTTTGGTAACCACCATAAGATATATTTATAAACCTTTTGTTGCCAGCATACGACATCTGTTACCGTAAAAGTTAGGCTCTTCAGACATACAATAATATAATCGTGAAATATACGTGTTAATTTTGCAGCACTTTATTAGAAAGTAGTTGAACAAGACTCGAAGATATTAAATCAATTTCTGCACACGCGAACACCTCTACAAGCATCCTCTCAATTATCAAAGTACAACAGCCCGTGGCCCGTAGCAAACTAACTGGAATTCATCCGATTCCCGTAAACTCGACAAGACGAATTCCGCCGTACGATTCAAAGAGAGGAATTAATGTACATTCTAAGAATGTTTGTATCGAATGGAATTCCAATAATTTCCATTAGGCACGTCGAAGCAGATAGGGAAACTTGATCTCTCGTCAAAGCCAGTCAACTCGGAGCGAACGAAGCTCTAATTTACAAGTGATCGAACGATGGTTGGCGCCTATTTTCGACAGCAGTCTTTTTTTACGCGTTCTTTTATCCCGATGAATCCTCGAGGAAATAAGCCCAAGGAAGAAACCGCCTATAAATAAAGCGTCTAGGTGAAGTGCCATTCTCTGTACGCTACCTTCGTACACGGTTATGTGCATACTCCTCCAAGTGTGTCTGTATGTGTAAGTGAGGGTTCAAGGTGGCCGCTGCCGACTGATTCTCGCGAATATAGAATTTTGATGAAGTGTCGGATATTCCCGATTGCTTCTATCGATTTTGCGTCGCCAAAAGTAAGAAGCAAATCAGACAGAAAAGAGGGTAGGAGAAAGAAATCGTGAAAAGAAAAATAAAGAAAGGAATCGAATAAATATTGCGCAGATGTTGAATTGCAGGTTTTTACTCGTCAAGTACAAAATGAACTGATAAAACTATAAGTAGGAAATAAAAACAGATAGTATGATAACAATAATAGAGCTCCGTTTCTTTATGTACATATGCCCTTTTAGAATTCTGCATTCTTAATCATTAGAAGCTAATGGAACAATCCGAACCAAGTTAACTCACAGAAATATTAATAGATTTCACCTATTATGAATGGAACTACATCATTGGAATTATTCCGTCGAAGAAATTACAGTTAAACTATATATATTCTCAAGTGAGCATACTCGAGCGTATCATAGTCTGTATTACTATATTACTTATTGTTCCTATCGCGAAAAGAAAATCCCCGTCTTGAAAAGATCAAAGATTTCACGTGCACGTCAAACATCCTTGCCACGTGCATTCTCCGAATTGCTTTTCACTTGCTATCGATATTCTGGCATAAACGTGCGTCGATTGCCGATCATTCCTCCCACAATATCTCAGGGAAATTCAGCACCGATGTCTGGAAACCGTTTACACCCAAGTATTCGGTAGCTACTCGCGATAATTAACCGATTCGAGACAGAGATACCGCGGTTGCACGTCGATCCGGAAAGGATTACAGACCGAACGGAAAATTTCCACGGTACCAGATCGACCTCTAATTATTCCCGCTAATTAGTCGAGCTCGCCGGACTGCTTCTCTAGTCGCACTATAGTCCTTCCTGCCCTTCTCCCTTCTCCTCTGCCATTTCGCTTGATGCCTTTCTTATCGAGGATCGCCGATTATTCTCTCTCTAGACTTCTGTGCCGTTGCACGCGTCGTATAAGGATCGCGCCGCGTAATTACACGGCCACAGGGTGAACACAGTGGCTGTGAAAGCGCTAGGTGGGGTGTAGGTTGGTCGACTTAAACTTAATCGACTATCGATGTTGCCTGTAATCCGACTGGAGTGTACACCAATACTTAGAGACTCTCTCTCTCTCCCTCTCTTTCGTGGCAGTAGAAGCAGAAGGGCGAAATTATACGCGGTCATGTATGGGCCGTCATTAATTAAAACACACGCGCTACATCGCGGCGAATACTTGTCTGGAATACCTTAATAGTTCGCCACATTATACGGACAGTTCTCCGGCAAGATGTATTACTTGCAAGGCTTTATTATGCGGTTTCGAGACCTCCGGAACACCAACGCGCCACGATTTTTCTGTTTCTTTCGTCGCTCGTCTCGGGTCTCCAGATTTTTTTCAGATTCATGCCGAGATGGCGCAGATTATTTAGCATTCTTGGCTTTTTTCAGGCTAGATTCTTTTGAGTTTCCTGGGAAATTAGCTCGCAGTCAGATTCATATATCAGGTTGAAAATGCGAATACGGAGAAGCAGCTTCCTGAAAAAGGGGCACGTAAGGCAATATTTTGAATAGGGCTAATCACGTTGCGAAATTATAGTCTTGGTTTTTTTAATATTAGCCACGTTTGAGTTGATAATTATAATGGCTTTTACAAAATTTCCTTCTCTTCATATCTACAAAGGAAATAAACATTACATAATATTACATGTAGTTGAAAAATTCCTTTAACTCTCTTTAACTCTTTAATTAAAGGACTCGATTTTTTAAACTGTAAATACGCTGGTAATTCACGTGTTTCTTCTATCACCTGCCTCAGGCCTCGAGATTTATTTTTCCGTGCCGAGATCACGAAAATTACTCGGACTCTTTTCAAGGTAATCTTTTTTGAAATTTGTGAAAAATTATGGTCTGAGTCTGATAAAAAGAAAGGGATAAATGTGGTTACAAAATCTAAATATAGGAAAAGCTAGTAAAGCAACTGGTAGGAGCAATAAGCTTCTAGCGAGAAAATTGGGAATTCAATTAAAGGCAACCGTTTTAATAGCAATTATTTTAAACATGCGACACGATAAGAGGATTCCTGCACAGGAAGTCACTTGTTTGTGTCAATAAGTATTCTCCCGAGTGTTTCCACTGATAAACGAGTATACTAGAAAATACACTCGCGTAGAACGCAAATAGAAGGTAGACGCTTGGTAAATCGGTTTAGTTAGCAAATTAAAACGAATACTTGCAATAGCAATTATGAATGAATCCTAGTATCAAAGCGACTAGTATACTAAACCCGCTTGCTTCAACGTTGCATTCTGAATAACACAACTGCGAATCTCATTACGTCCCCTATGCTCTACATTTACAAAATAGATACATTGAATGAAAACTTTAACGTCTTCTGAAATAATTAAATATCCAAGTGTTTCAATTTATTCATAAAAATTATACAAGAATAGAACATTAAAATTATAAAACCGTACTCCCGTTAAACTAATACAATGAGCGTAATTTTAAGTCGCGAATTTTTAAGTCACGAGTGACAAATCATTAGTAGTAATAAATTTTCTCGTATAACAGCAATAAACGCGAGGATTAACCACATGTAATTTTTTACAATAAAGCTTGTACGAATTAAAAATCATCTTACTATCCTAGTCAACGTGAAACTGTAAAATTATTGAGAAGCTTATGGACTACAATCCGTAAATTGTCAATTCACCAACATTATTCGTTAGTAAATTATCGCGGATGAATTTTCATGCAGTAAAATATCTCCATAAAAATGGCAATAAAAATCTCAATTGCGAAACGTTTCAATTTTAAAACAAAAACCTTCATAATCGAGATATTTATTCGTTTCGGTTCACGAGCGTCGTCATTGTTTCAGTTTCAGGTGCTCCTCGTTCCCAAGGAAATAATTCGAACGTCGTGTCGATGGGAGACGAATGGCACGGAATAATAACGTTTCGTTTCGCCATGTGGCTCGGCTGACACGTTACGAACCGCGTCTACTTCGCGCTGCGAGTTAGTGGTTGGTTGGCGGCGCGTCATCGCATATTAAACAGGAGAAAATGATGAAGCCGCGTGCGATTCAACGCAACCAGCTCGCGGAAGAACCGTTACCTGCACCAATAGAACGCGGACGGAAGCGTTTCGAGGATTCCGCTTGAAACGTTCCGCTTGCTGCGCTGGGACACGTTTCGCGGGAAGCTGTCATCAGGTTCATCTCCGTAAATCCCGCGGATTAACGTGCACCACAGCCAATACGTAATATTTAATGCCTGGAATTTTTTCCAGCTCCATGGCTTAACTTTTTTCTTTCCGTCTGCCTATTTTTATTTTCTATTTCCTCTCTTTTTTTTTGGTACATTTTTTTCTAATACCTTGCACTGAAAGTATAGCAGGGAGCTAAAAAGAAGTTCCTGGAAGTGTTTTTGTAGTACGTTGCACCGAAAGTACAGTAGGGAGATAAAAGAGAAGTTGCTGAAAGTGTTTTTGCAGTACCTTGCACTGGATGTATGGTAGGTATAGCTAAAAAAAAAGGAGGAATGCGGCTCCGATTGATTATTTCTGATAGACTGGACGCAATTGCAAACATAAGTACGCGTATTAGCCGAAAATGTCACATATACGAATACAACGATATAGCAACGTGTAACGGTGAGCGACAAAGAGCAATACTACCCTTGTCTCTGTGCCATCTCGCGAGACTTCGCATAGTATCAACTCATTCGTGTATGATAGTTACTATTTCTGATTTTTAAATCACTCGCGTAACACTCCTGAATTCCGTAACAGTCATTTTTCACAAAAACACAGTTCGCGAATCGCTGTTTCTTCTAGATGCAACTTGTTCCGACGTCGCGCCGGACACTCGATAGTCGCGGCACGCACACCGAGGGTCTCGCCGCAGTGCAGGCCGGACTATGCTAGATGATGCTGCAGCCGACGCCGGTCTGGCGTCGTTAACGAGAGGTAGGGCCATTGTTTGCGGCCTAGTTCTGCCTATCCTCCAACGGCTTTCCATGCCAAAGACTTTGCTCTGTGTGTCTGTCGATACTGCCACAGCACGTGGACGTAATTTAAGTATTACCTCATTACGTCACGTTCCAGGGACGCTTCATTCGAGGGACTCGCAGGCGGCGAGCTTCGTGCGCGTAGCTAATGGACAGTGTCGAGACGTGGGGGTAGTCCGACGCGACATATTTGTTATACCGGAGGACGCCTCCCTCCCTTTCGCCTGTTTATCCTGCGCCATATCTCACCAAGGAGAAAGGATGACGTTAAAATGCACGTGGATCGGAACGCAACTTATCGAGGACGAAGCATGCACGGTTGTGCACACCTGTTTGTCCCATCTTTTTTCTTCTTCCGCAAGGTTAACGTAGTACGGGCTGGAAAAATTGTAAGTAAAAGTGCCCGGAGGAGATAAGAGATGGAGCGATCGACGTCGCGTTTGATGGCACAAATAAGGTTTCCTCTACAGGAGCGAGAGAGAAAGAGCATGAGGAAAGAATACTAGTATAGAACGATGAGTTTAGGATGTTAAAGAATTACGCGAAGATTTGATCGAGACTCTGTTGAATCGAGAAACTGATCAGAATATTTTCAACGATATCTAAAATCCAAAATATACCACAGCATTCGTTCGAACGAAATTTTGCAGCCTCATTAAACGAGCTTCTGCTCTCTTGAAAAAGCACGCTGGTGGAAGGAATGTGTAGATTCTTATTACACGAACTACTAAATTGTATCACTAAGTCCGAAAAGTTCGTATCTCCTGCACTAAAAGCGAGCTGAGAACTATCTACGAAAGTAGAATAACCCCTGTCCTAGTCAGACTCTGGCAACATACGTATCTTGTTAAACCAAATACATCGATGATGACACTTTGCCTTTTCCTTACAAATGGAACCCAAGCAGACACCATCGAGTTCGCCTTCGAAAGGACCATTGCCATGCACCACACTCAAGCGGAGCTACTTTTAACGCGCGACAGCAGGAAAGTTTCTCTGAACTTGAAGAGCCATTTCCTCGCTATTCGGCACCCAGCATCCACTACACAGCCTCCTCTCCAGTTCTCCCCGTGTCCTGTCCCTCGAGGGGACGCGACCTTCGTCACCGTAAAATATTCGTTACACGAACAAACGACCCTCGTTCAAAACCCATGCCAAGATTAAATATCAAGTTATAATCCTTGAAGTGGTAGCGTATACAGGCGAAAATGTTCGAAAACGTAGACGCGTCTCGAGAGGTCGTCTCGAAACGGTGTCCCGCTATTCCCTCGGGAAGCTGTGATTTTCTCGGTCTTATTTGGTCTCAAAACACTCTTTGGCGAGTTGGTTCCTCTTTGCATTTCCATCGAGCTCTGTCCCTCTACTCATCTAGCTTTCTACGTCATTTCGCTAGTCAGCCTCTGTCTTTCTTCCCTCAGCGCGGCCCCGTTTCGGTCCCCTCCTTATTCCAACGGGGTAACAAGTTACACGTCGCTCGTGTATCTTCCTTTGTACCTCGAATTTATGTATTTCGGAGGCAGCTAGACGAGTCTTCGCCACGGTAGCTGCCGGCTACGCCCTGGCCGGGTCCGACTCTTCTTCTCTACGTGTACCTACATGCATGTAACGTGTACCAGCGGTAAATGGAGCGTGACGATGCTCTGTGAACGACTGGATCCTTCGACCGGTCCCACCATGTTCGCGCCATCCTATTCCCGACGATGTTAACGACGCTTCCGGGACGCGTATCTCGCCGCGTGCAACTCTGTTTCTTCTCATGTTCGTTTTTCCGAACCTCGTCTCTACTCTCACCGTGGAGGCGGGTAATTTCTGCGATAAAACTGTGTGGCCTGCAGCCATGCATGTATGGGGAAATAGCGAGGATTTGTAGTTGAGTTGCAGAGTTAAGAATTATTTAATGAAATATACCGACAAGTTGAAGGGAACTCTTTTGGCTATCGGGAAAGTGAGAGCTCGTGCGGGTGACCGAATGATCGAGAATCGAGCGAACGTTCGTAGTTGGATATAGGCAGCGAGTGATTCAGGGAATGTACGCATACAGAGACTTGCAAAAATATTGCGTGTGTGAGGGTTATAAAAATAGTAAAAATTTGTATTGTGCGGATGATATTTATAGGGATGGAGTATGAATAAGAAGCGAGAGAGTTCTACGTAAATGTTGGAACTGTTGAGATAACCAGAGAAGAGTCGTGGAACGGTCAAAAGAAAAACAATTGCAGAAAATTGAATAGCGTCGAGCAGGAGTTATAATCTTTTCTGTAAGAAGAAAAATTCTGTTTGCTACTCAACACTCTTACAACTTATATAAAGCAGGGAATTCATTTTTAATTTTCCAGTATACTTTCTTAAGAAATTGTATCGACAATGTTATCGTAGGTCGGCAGTTTAATTCAGAGACGTTTTTTCGATGAAACAGTCCCTTTCGCTTTGAAACGGAATCCCATGTACTAGGGCTACAAAGCCGAGGCGTGAAGTCAATTTTCTTAAAAAATTGGTACACGGTCCCACGAGCTGGTCTGTGACGGTATTACGTACGATGTCCCTGGAATCACTGAGAAACGTGTTCAGTGAAAGAGTCGGGAAGAGAACCTGGTGAAACGAACGAGTTCTGTCGCCGTGATACCAGAGAAGAATGTGTTTAGTCATCTTCAAGCTTGAAGGAAATTTTGCTCCCAGGAGCTTCAGAAACGGCGAAGAATGTTGCCCGAGACGACGAGATCGAGAGAATAATGGCGCTTGTTTTTCAAATAATTTACCACACTGTTATACCGCGACTTTATTAATTTCTTCTTTGTTCTCTTCAGACGATAACATCTCTTCGAGCTTTCCGATAAAAAATGCTTGATATTATTTTAGTAATCGGTTCCAGGAAAGAAAAAAAATACGGTTGTTGTACAATAAATAACGAAGGGGAACTTATAAACGTTAAATAATTGCATAATTACAACGGTGGGCTGCGCGATTGATCAAAAGCTCGACGAACTATTTGCAAAATCGTCTACCGTATCAAAAACGCCGATGTTCCACAAAGAGCATCCAATTATTCAATCGCACACCATTTGAATATCGCTGCCTGATTGATCTTCTTTCTCTGTTCTACGTGAAAAATACCTAACATTCTCATGAACTTTCGTCTCGTTGAAATGTTACAACAGAATCCAATTACATTGTTGTAAATGCAATTTGATCTCAAAGAATTTCTGTTATCTGTGACCAATAAAAATCTGCTTTGTCTCTTGATAAAACGACTCTAACGGCCAGAAATCACAGCATTCGCGATCCTGATTTTTATTAATACGTTCAAAAGCCTCGTTTTCGAACCCCTAAATTCCATCTTACTGTAAGAATAGGCACATCCCTGACGTTCAGCGATCCAGCATGAAAATTCAACTGGTATACGGTTCGCGTTTATCTTTCCTCTGGAGGATATGGCCGTGATAAAACGTTTCTCCGTCACGGCTACGTTACACACTGGCATTCGTATATTACGGATTTTCAAGCGACGCGTTTGCATAGACAGATATACGCGGGCCGCGATCGTTAAACGAAAGTGAATATCGATCGATCTGGTAGCGTGTGTGAAACTCGAGTAACGAAATCCAGAATACAATATAGGGGATGCATTTGTCCCAAACCTCTCTCTGTTCGTCTCTTTCCCTTTGTGTTCCTTTTCCTCCAATTTTCTTCTTTTCTTTTGTTCTTTTGTATATTAAATTCAACAAAGAGCCAAGTCTAAATCAATTTTTATGCAAATAAGGGCGAGCTTTTCGAAGGCTGTAGAACCGGACGATTTTTCGTTCATTGATTTACACCCGTTTACACACGTTTAAAGCTACGCCGTTCGGATTCGTTGATTTTTCACCGCGAAATCCACGCGGGAACCATACCGCTCGTTACCCGCATACGTATCGTTACACCCGCGGCGGGGTATTGATTTAATTTCGACAAATACCACGTCGCTCCCTTTCACCGACAACGTAGACAATTTATCCGCTTGCTTCTCCTATTTTTTCCCCGCACGCGATCCATCCTGATTGTGTAGCTTTACTTAAACATTATGAACCGCAGTTGCGATTATCTCTTAACAGGTGGTGCAACTATTGCACGACGCGGAACTGGAGAATTTGTGGATTCGTGGGATTTGACAATTCGTTGATTCGTGAAACAGAGAATTAGCAGATTCCTGGAATTTTTAAATTCGTAAATTCGTGGACCGTGGGGATTCATAGATCCATTTCACGATTCATAGAATTCTACGAATTGTAAAACTATGGTACTTGAGTTTGAGGATTCACGGATTTGTGAAATTTCGAAAATCGTTGATCTTTCTGGCTAAAGAGAAATTCGCATAACGGGATCATAAAATAACAAATCGAAGAATTACGACAGATTACAGTGAATCGATAAAAGATGCAGTTGCACGTTGAGAAATGCAAGCGGACTGTTGCGTTAATTTTTCATGATCGTTGTCTGGACTCCGTATGTGTGTGTGTGTGTGTGTTTGTCTGCTCTATTCTGGCACATTTCGTATTCAACGTCGTTTAATGGCGTCACGGTTGAAGATGTCGCTTTGGAAATTTGTGAAACCATCAAGGAAAATCAACTTATACGAACGAGAGAGGAAGATGAAAATTGGTATAGCCCCGTTACCATTAAGTAAAATTAAATTATATGTAAAAGACGGGAAGGCAGTGTCATCTATGAAATTCGTCAAATCGTTAAACAAAATTGATTGCTACAATTTCAATGATATTAACAGAGCGACAATAATTCATTTAAATCCGAATATAGAATTTTGATAAGCGAATAACATGATCCGAGTCCAATTGGATTAGTAGAAAATCTTCGCGAGTCAAATTCGCGATTCCAAGGATAAAAAATAGATAATAAATATAGAATAATAAAAACGAAGAGCTATATACTTCTGTTGTTAGATACTATGCATTCTATACAATTACGTTCTGTAGCATATTTTGCCATATTAATCGAATCATCCCTTAACGATAAACATCGATGATCACGGAGTTAATAAAGATTAATTTCAATATCAATTAAGTTGATTCTAGCCGTGACATACTTACGTAGAAATAGGTGACGTTTATATGTATTAAATATACGCATACGCGCACAGATGCCTAACTAAGCTAACGAGTCCATCAACACGCATGAAGTCTAAATTGTACTTTCATGGATTTAATCTTCATACGATCTCACGTGTAAATATAACATAATATTTCGATGTTATGTACTTCACAGAAATAAAACTCGCCTTGCTCAGTCAACGGGTTAATAAAGCAACTTGTTTAAAAAATCAGCATCAGGATTTAGACTAATTAGTCTTTCATTCGTCGATCAGCGGTAATATCGTTGACAGCCGAGCGACAGGAGGACGTGGCATCGTTCGATTCCCACGGGTCTGTAACCGAACAAAAGTACGAAATGCGCCCCTACCGAGAAGGGCGAATCGACGGGGTGAGCAATATGCCAGTTCGTCTTAAAAAGAAAAAAAAATAGAAGGGGGTGGTTGGCCTCGAATTCAGACCGATAATTGTATCACGCGTGTTGTCGTGATAAATCCTGCTACCCATAAATATCGATCAAAATTATGCAATCGACGTTTTAAAGCATTGTGTCGTTCCAGAAAACGCTGTTGGTTGCCTCGTTAAAAACTGCCTGTCTGATTTGCAATTTGCTGTCTGGGTCCTAAGCTGCCCGCTGCGTATTGCACACGTCTCACGCGTTGTTACAACTCGTCAGGTTTACGACACGAGTCTCGAGCGAAACGTATCTGTTTTTCTTTCCACGGTTAATTTTATAATCCGAACGTATTTGTTCGTACAGAGGATTTCGTTGGACGGTTATTTACCGGAGACGTAGACTGTCCGTCCCGTTAAATGGAAGGTGTTGCCTGCTACTTGTTATAATTACAGATTTCTCGACGTTGCCCTCCGCTCGATCCTTCTCTTGCTCCTCGAATACTTTCATGCAGGCGAAATTATAGGTTGTTCGAAATTAGTTACGTATTCAAAGGATGATAGTAAGCAATGAAATTGCAGTCTATATTAATATTTTGTTCCTACGGTATGCTAGCTTATAACGCGGCTTATCTTCCTTGGCTATCTCTTGAATGTTTTTTACGTAATTTTCTCTGAGAATAAATAACACTAGCTTGTATGGATTTATTAAATTTCCAAGAATATTAAAAGATAGCTTCTCGAGCCACTTTCATGAATTACTCTATCGTACCCTATTAATCCTCCTATTACACTAATTTATTACTTATATATACATATATATTTATCTTACATTTTCTTTAAGCTTAAACAACCGTTTCTATAAATTATGAAAACCATACGAATATAAAATATAATAAGCGCCAGTTCGAAACACATCGAAATCATCTTCGAGGCCGTCCACATCCCCTAGAAACACCTTCTGCCATCAAATCAATTTCTCACCCACAAATCTTTCGGCTCGTTACGACTTTAAAGGAACGTTCAACGCATTTCAGGGAATGGTCCAAGGTCAGCAGCATCCCTCTCAGCTTAGAATCCCGTGGTGACCCTAACGCGCTTTTTCTTCGTGGCTTCCCTCTTTCTCTCTTTCTCGTTTCCCGACGTGGTCGCTTATTGGAACGAGAATATATTGCCAGTCTCGCGGTCGGACAGGCAACCTCGGTACACTGACCGGTGCTCTATCGTAAAACGATTACTATAGTACGGTCCCGGGGCCCCGCGTACAATGGCTTTTGTTATAATGGAACGTTTGTTTCGCGCATTCGACCGACCAACGCAGCCAACGAAGGGAGGAGGAGAGGAACTTGGATTTTTCGCTTGCCATAATTCATCGCGGCCCACGCGGGATTCTTTTAAAGCAGAGATCTACGGTCGTGCGAGCCAGCCAGGCGACTGGCCGGACCCGAGCGTTTCCAACCGTTACAATTTGTTGCGGATCGCTTTTTCGTTGTACACCGCGCGCCTCCGGCCTCAACGGCGGTAGCTCGTTAATTTATGGCTACGTTTGACTGGTTTTCTAATGAATACCAGGACTTCGTGTCCATTCGAAGGAAGGTGAATACCGTGTCGACGCGATATTTGCCGATTCGCGGTCGACGTTCAATTGGATTCTTCGGCTTCGCGTGGTATATGCGATGAACTAGATTGGCTAATGTCCCTCTGTATCTCTGGCTATTGAAATATCGTACATGTTGCGTGGTATTTAGCGATTCTAAAGAAAAATAGATCCTCGGGAAATATAGATTTTCTACAAACTCTATTTCAAGTATCTTTCAGTTTTATAGTCAGTCGATCGAAATCCACGGTTTAATGATTTTTTTATAAAATACTACTGCGAAGTAGGGAAAACTGGTGTGACATTTGAAGATTCCAAAGATCGTGTCCCTTATTGAAACGTAGAAATTTGTCTAAAAGCTGTATTCAGTTGCGTTATTCAATTTGCTCGATTTAACGGCACATCGATCGAAATTCGCTTTGACAGTACGTTTTAAACAAAATACTACCGCGAAATGTATAAATAATAACGTGGAATTTAATAGTTTCAAAGAAGAACGTGATTTTCAGTGAACGAAATTTGCGATTAATTAATTTCGCAGGAAGAATTATCATAAGGTAGAATCAGCATTTAAAGCGATTAGTACAAACAGATCGACGAACAATACGATCGGTCGTTTCGCTCTTCGATAGGTTGCAACGCTTTAAGACCCCATGTTCGATAATGACTGTCGGCCATAAAGCTCGGTTTGTCGAGTCGAAATGTCCACAGCCTTAGTTTTAAGAGGTTTCGTTTTAGTTTTATAGCGGTGTTTTTCAAACGATCTCCCGCGGCTGTTTTAGCAACGAGCCCCGACAATTTCAGGTTTCGAAAGGATCAAAACACTTCTGTAGGACTTTAACAACACAGAGATGGATCTCCGTTGGATTGGAAACGCTCCAAGAGACAGGCGACATTCGCTGTTGCCTGCACGGATTCAATCCACGGGAACCTGTCACGTTTGCGGTCGCGAAACTGTTACAAAAGAAGGAAGATCCGCGTCGATGCTGCGGTGACGAGTCTAGCGAACGATGTTTCGTGTTACATCGTATACGAACATTCGAAAAGCAACGATCCATCCACGTCAATCACGATTACGGTCTCGCGTTAAAGTCTAACAATGGAAAATAACGTTACTCGCGTGCTTAACGTTAGAACTGTCGACGACTAAGCTATCCGGCTTATACGAAAGAAATTAAAACGAAAAGAAAGAACTTTCATCCACATATCATACAGAAAGTTATTCAAATCTCTAAAAAAAAAACGGACAGCCGAAAATCTATAAAATTCCTATGAAAGACCGCGAATTGAAAATTTTGGCCACTTTGTGCATTTTACAAAAAGGCCATTCAAATCCTCTCCATCATCGTAAATCTGAAATTTCTATGCAAGATCACGAATCGAGTATTTTCACCACTTTCCATATTTCACAAAAAGCCATTCATATCTCTGAAAACGTATCGCTGTAAATTTGTAAAATTGCTACGAAAGCACGAATTGATCATTTCGGCTACTTCGGTAGTCCCAGTGTTAACACAACATTTTACGTGATATTAAACAGGATATTCAATTTAAAACAGGCGCATCTGAATCGAATGGTCTGATAATTATATCTATCTTAACGCAATTGGTTGGCGGTAAAATGCGAAATTATCGATCGCTGGAATTACTTTTTTCTCTCTCGAAATGTCATTATTTTACGTAATAACGTCCGTTTCGACATACTGGCAACGGTTTGCTCGTTTCTCTAACTTATTTTGTCGAAATACACGAAAATGGCACGCTTGTGTCAGCAGCATTACCATAATTGAGTAAACGCGATATATGCATCAGTAGCGTTGAACGTATTATCTAAATGATATGATAATTCAAACGAAAGGGGAGGGGAATTTGTATCTTCGGATTACGCTTTCAGAATTCTCAGTTTTTCACATCGGTGCATGAAAATTTGTAATTAAAAGACCGTTACACGAATTTTAAAGTACATTCGATTCGACTCTAGGTCACTAAATATTAATTTACAGTCTGCAGAAAAATCCTACCATAAACAATAACATCAATATATCGCATTTCTTTTCACTAAAAACTAAAAATTCAGTGTTCGTCATCGAACCAAGCGATCGTCAATTATACCAGCATCGTCATCGAGCCTCTCACCGAGGCTACTTTCTTCTTTTCCGATCGTACCTTCAGAGCTCACAGGGGATGCACTGTAACGCAATTACGGTCGTTTACGGTTTTGTCACGGTCATTCATCCAGGGATTGCAGGGCAATGAGTTGACGAGCTGCGCGTATTCGCAGCCGGCAATGATTTCTCATGGGATGCGAGCCTCGACGACGAGCTTAACCCGTGTCTCTCTCGTTCTTCCTATGTACCTCTCTTTCTGTCCATCCAACGGAATCCTCGGCGTCCCCGCGGAGACCTCGCACACCGAGAGACCACGCTGGATGCGAATCAAGTTCAACCACCGCGAGAATCAGAAGGGATTTCGCTGCTTTGCTTGTCGAATTAATAGGAGACCTCGAAGAAGGAGCAACGCAGCAACCTAGTCGATTATCACGATCCATCGAAGCACGTCGATCGATAACGCTGCAACCATGTGATTGGGAAAAATTCTCGAGGGTCACGACTAAACCTTGGATACTTACGCCGATTCGTATTTTTGCGAATATAAGTCAAGATACGAAGCACAATAAATAGAGACTCGTTTCATTTATCAAAGATGATAATCAGTAGGTCGGGGATTTTCATGCAAATTCATAAACTTATGGACACGACTAAGAAAATAGAACGTTGACATTCATTTTACTTATTAAAGGTTATAACGAGTACTCCACTTTGGATATTTTATATATTCTTGAATATTTTTGAATATTATATGCACTCTGTTCACCTTTTGCATCTTTATATTTGCATAAAAATCTACAGTCTAATAATCAATCCTCTACTCTATATATTGTATATACTTTCGCGTGTTATGAGCATTCCGTGCATTTTTTACACCCTCAAATTTCCCGTAAAAATGCATCCAAATATCCAGTTTAGTCGCGAATCTTCGCCGTCCTCGCTTGCGTCTTCTGATTCTTCGCAGTCGTGGTTGCCTGTTTCACGATTAATATCCGTGCGAACGCGGAAAGCCGCAAAATGGAAAAAAGGGCTCGCGTACAGACTCTTTTTCCCTTCTGCCGGGCCAGTCTCAAGTATCTGCGGGTATCTCGCTACGTGTGTATGTACGTGTCGTGTATGTTACAACGGTGTCGGATTTCTCGGTTCCGTACGTGCAAGGAAACGTCCTCGGCTAGTTTTCCACGTTTTCCTTGTCCAATAGTCTACTCGGTGCACGTGATAGTCGGATAGATTGCAGATAAAGCGAACTATTTCGCGGTAAAAGTAACCCTCGTCTCGGATATGGTGGCACTCGATAACGACGCAATTTCGCGTGTATCGTCTGGACACGAGGTTGGCCAAATGGAATTCGAAGACCATTCGGATCAGGAAGGTGCTCTTTCAGTCACGTGCCTTGCAATTGCGGTTTTCTTTGTCGAGAACTATGAATACCGCCTCGATGAATCTTCCACCGTCAAAGTGTTCTTCGTCGGTTCGACGAACGTTTGGAGTAGTTTAGATAAACGTTGGGTTAGCTGACGTTTGAAATATTGATCTTCCATTTTCTCGTCTAAACGTCTTATTCAACACGAGAGACGAAGATTGTCGAAAGCGGTGAAAATTATAATAAAATCCTATACACGAGTTTTTATACAGTTTAAGGTGCAAGTTTAAATTACACATATTTGTTATCTCCTTCAAGAAACTTTCTAACCATAGACAAACAGAATTGATAAAAAATCGACTGACAGAACGTAACAGAGTTAACGACACTTTATCTCCATCCCTGTTATCTAACTTAACTCGAATCGATTTAAACTAGTATTTCACACATAAAACTTCTAACCGCAACCACCTACGCTATTTTCCCTCTTATCTCGTGCTGTTCTCAATACATCAGATTCAGCGAGCAACGGTCAGCACAGTAACATAAAGCGTACAAACGTATCCAAAAATACAGTCGTTCTCCTGGCGAACAGTCGTCGGTCGTTTTTCACGTTTCCCGGCGAACTGGTCCTGTGCGCTATTGTCACCGGAACAAACGATCATCTTCTTGCGCCGGGCGCCGCTTCATCGTTTCGCGAGCAGACCGCTTTTTATTTATCCCGGAACAAACGGCCGGCGGACAGCTGACGTAGGCGGACAAAGGCGCCGGACAACTTTACTCGTTCCGCATAAAAGGGATACACGGATCGCCGGAGCGCGACTCGCTCTGCCCTTCGTCCTTGCGCGCTATTGCTCTCCCGCTGCGGCCAATGGACAACGCGCCGAGATAAGGAGAAGAGAACTTGGTATAAAGGGACGCCGTTGCGGCAAACGATTCTCGAGATCATACGCGTTTTTGGCACCGTTCAACGGTCCACGACACCTTCCACACAGACCTTCGCCGTGTTTGATCTCTTTGCTCGATCTCTCGATTCGATCGGATGTGTTTTTGAACTCGATCGTATATTTCGACGATATTTCGATGTTCTTGAGCAGTTTGCTCGTTTCGAGGTGGGAGCTGGTTCAATTAGTTTTTAGAATTTAGAGATGCGACGCGTTAGTTTGTTCATTGTTTGTTTTGAATCGTTGAAATCTCGAAATTCTTGGCCAGTTATATCTCCGGATTTGTAATAACGAAGAAGGATCCGATGGTTTTAAGTTGAATTAATTTAACGTTGAATTAATCGTTGCGAGGTTATTATATTCTCTAGTTATTTTTGTCTCAGCTGATACTTTAGGAAGATTAAGATAAGGCCATTCAACGACAGAGATGAACAAGGGCGGTTGCTAAATTATTGAAATTGGCATCGCTCGACAATCTAAATTCCATTCTTACTTCTCATTTAATTCTCATTGAATATTTTATCGGTTAATGCAATCACCGCTATGATTTTTAATTCCACCAAACGTGAATGAAAATTCGCCGAATTCCTACTTCACCAAATTGAATTTAAAATCATGGCACGCACAGAGCCGGCTGCAATAACATCCGGTTTGAAAGGCACAGCGGCTATTACTCTTAAATGCACGTTGTCTAGACGCATCGCATTTGACAACGACCGTAACCATCGATGAATAATTTATGGGCTCCATACGTAATAAGGGGCGTTACTCCATGAACGAATTGACTATCGAAAGTTTGGTGAAATTTCGCGTTGTTTTAACATCGAATCATCGATCGAAAAGACACGTGGAAACATGGAAGAACGAGAACGTAATAAGTGGCCGATTAAAATAAATATCGAGGCTCCGAGCGAAACGTCCAACTATTCGAAGTGAGACGTTAGAATTGTAGATTACTCGGCCATGTACATCATGACTGGTCGATTCGCGTGCAGAAATTGTTTTCTATCGAACGACCGTGAGAATAATGGAATTATCTGCACGGCCATCGGAAAGTTTCTCATGATGTCTTCCATTACGAAGCATAGATTGCGGAAATGGTTACGTAAAAGGTAAATGGGCACATGTGATACCGCTGGCTATGATTCAATGATACGCAGTGTTTTGATACTTAGAATCGTTATATTAGAATGTTATCCGATTAAACGAGAACTTTATGCATAATATCCTGGGACCGAGTTGATAGCGATAGAATATTAAAGCTAATTAGTATGTTACATTTGCTACACTGTAATAGACAGTAGCTGTATCACTCGGAGCTACGATTAGACGACGATAGAATGTTAAATACTTTCTTATATTAGTTATACTAGAGACGTTTGAGAAAAATTTAAATATATAAAAATGTAGAGAATATTTCAAGTAAAATATTTCTTGGGATATTTAAAGAGCGAAACAAATTCCCGTTTAAAATCTATTCCTTTAGTCGTGTTTATAAATACATAAAGTTGCATAAACATAAATAATGCATGAATATTTGCATTGTATACGCGTGTGTGATATTCCAGAGAACAATTAAGAATTTAATGTATGTGTAGTAACCGGACATTTCTCTCAAATTCTTGCGAACTTTTTGAAAACAAGTAGAGAGAATTAATGGAGCATTTTATTGTTTCCGTGACGTTCACCAGTTTATTTTTACATCGAAAACGCTACAAGTATCAACGTATTGTTCTAGACACGGGAAGTGTTGCGTGCAATTTATCCTGATGAAAGGTTTTCTCTCCAGATGAAGGATTTCTTTCGCAGCAGGAACTTTTTGTATTAACATGTCGAGCTGCGTGAAATATGGGCCGGATGAAATCTCGACGAAGCACAGGGGAAAATCACGCAAGAAAATGTCGGCCACATCATTACCAGTCGTACGATTTGTGTTCACGGTAATGGCGGCAGTCATTATGAACGGCGAATTATAAACTACATCTTATTGGTTTCTCTTTTTCCCATCGAACTTCCACGATTAATCACTATACCGTGGATTTTTATGCGTTTATAGGAAATTGAAAAGCGTAAAATTATATATGAAACGTGCAAGGTTTACCATCTATCCTAACATATGGTAAGCAAAAGAAATTTCTGCTTGGATTCTGCCTGAATAGAAGCACGAATTTGCATAGATATCCAGTTTATTAATCACTCAGATTGATATATTAAATCGAGTTAGTTTTGGTTTAGAAATTTCATTTTCAAATTTAAACGAGTTCCTTCGAAGGTACATCTCACTGTCGAGAATCCTTTTAATTTATTTCCATAGAATAAATATCTATCGGCAGTTCAATTTTCAAATATTCGAATAACGAAAACCAGTAGTTCAACTCGAGTCTCGGAAAGAAGAAGAAGAATAGCAGATCCGCCGGTGTACCGGATGTTCCCTCCAAAAAACCTATGTCCATTTTATTCCAGCCAGTCAATATCCCCTCCCTCGAGGCAGGAAATTCATATTTCATCGAGGCGTTCGTAGCTCCGCAAGATTTCTTTGGCGGGTAGCGCCTTCCGCTCCCGAGACCGATTTACAAACTGCATATTCAATTTCCAAATAATACTTTTGTATGTGCTGGCAAGTCCGCGGGAACGGAAGAAACGTGCCCCCAGTGAGGCGAGGCTACGCAAATACATATCGACGACACGTGCCAGTCGCGAACACACACGTAT
Source organism: Bombus impatiens (assembly GCF_000188095.3). NCBI lineage: Eukaryota > Metazoa > Arthropoda > Insecta > Hymenoptera > Apidae > Bombus > Bombus impatiens. Next base: position 2,281,311 of record NT_176796.1, on the reverse strand, counting down.
GTATATTTGGTTTCCAATCTTTATCGCGTAGACGTTCCTTCCGCGTCGCTTGCAAGTTCGATGTTCACCAGCTTCTCTGCTTCTCTCTATGTCTGGCTGCACACCGTACGCGCGTGTCTCGTCGACGGATGGTATTTCTTTCTCGCGCGGCAGCTTTCTCTCTTAAAAAACAAAAAGCTTGTCGCGCGCGCGAACCAGTCCGCGTCATTCGCTCGCTCGCTCACAGAAGCTTGCGCCTGTGTTCTGCCACGGTGTACGAAATATCGATCGAGTACTTTTTAGACCGCAACGTCGACACTCTACCTTTCCCTCTTCCTTTGTCTCCCTTCAACCCTTCACGCCACCCTTTCCTCTTTTTTCTTCTCACCCTCTTCTCTGTTTTTTCCTATCTTCTTCTCTTTCCCATCTCCGTTCATTTTGCCACTCCATCACCGTTGCATCCTTTTCTCTCTCCACTCTTCTGTTTATGTCCCCAACTTCCTGCTTTCTTCCTCTCTCTCTCTCTCTCTCTGTCTCGTTTCACCCCTTTCCCATCCTTTCTAGAATATCTGGCTGTCTCACCCCCGACCACGGTGAACCCTCCTGGCGCAACGCGCACGTGGTTTCCACATCAAAGAAAGCTATTTGTTAATGAGGCATAATTATCCCCCGTTCACAATGCCAGACGGCGACACGCTGTCGTCCTGCTCGAGGGGTGGACGAGCGAAAACAGGCTGAAAGATTCGGACGGAACCGGGGTGCGGCACCGGTTAACGGCGAGGGATAAAACAGCCAGACGATTTCTTAACGATCACCAACACCGTTCTCCTCGTCGACGAGTCTCCGTCACCCTCCAAAGGCTAACTACGCGGATGAACTTGAATCCGCGAGCTATTGCGCGCGTCCATGGAACGAAAGTTCAACCGGAAGGGTGGCCATGAAAAGTGAAAACCGTCTTGCCGAGGGTATTCGTGGTTCTTTCGGTTTAACGAGTAACCGAAAGCGAATTTGTAAACGCTTAACTCCGATGTGATTTTATAAATAACGAAAATCGTATTTTTAGTCATTTCACCTTGTCGCTCTTCTCGCGTCTTAATTACGTTCGTACTTCTTTACGTATCCTTTTTTGGAATACATTATTCGTGTAAAAAGCGTGGACTACGCACAAGGTAGCAATAGCATACCGAGTACTGAAAGCTAAAATATTTTTAAATTGTCTAATTTTTAATATCGAAATATTACGTTCATTTCAGAGAAGGTTATGCAATATCGACACATTGACGATAGAACAACTCGCGATTAAAATATGAAATTTGTACGAAAGGAATGAAAATTAAAAGTATATGAAAAATATATGATACACGGTAGATTGCTATCAATGAAATTCCCAGAACCGTATCGTAAAAATTAAAATTTTCGTAAAAACTTCAGACCGATCATTTTGATTACTCTATTAATTCCATTAGAATAAATTCAAAAACAGGACAGATCTTAGGATTTCCAATTTTCCACTTGGTCTACGAACTGACTGGAATATTGAAAAAGAAAAAAAAAAGCGATAGAACGATGAGTATCCGGGATCGAATTAAACGATCGAAGGGCGATGCGGCGCGTTATATAACAACGGCAACGTCAGGTTGGTTTGGGCCGCAGGTGATCACCAGCCGATAATAGTATTAATACATCATCGCCGTGAATACTATGCCCGGCCGCTCTCTGATTGCGCGGCAAGCTCGGCTGCAATATGCGTTTTATCAACGGGAACCAGGCTGATAAATAAACGCCAGCAGAGAAGGATGACCAGAGCCGACCGGAAGATTAAGATATTACCGTTTATGACAGCGTGATCATCACGGACGATACTCATCACGATGATTTTATTATCTGTTATTTATCAACGTTGTTTATAATACAACCATACGCATTAACGCTACATTTTCACCTTTAATCGTTGGAAAATTGCTTTCTCAATCGTCGTTCGTGACTGTTCGCAACGAGGTTAACGATTTTTACGTAACGCAATTAGTACACCGGTGCGTTACGTCGGCGTTCTCTGTGCCAGATTGGATGAATTCAACTGGACGGATTTGTATTATCAACGACTTTAATTGACACGTCGGATTAGCAATAATAGCCAGTATCCCGTTCATGAACTGACCATCACGAAAATATCGAGATAACGCAGGTTACGCGGTCGCGTAATTGGCTTATAAAGTTGCCATTATCGTAGGATTACATTGCGATCCGGGACTCACGTCAAGGAGGTTTTAAAACCAACGAAGGATTGATCGTTAGAATAAAAATGAAAGGACGTACAATGGATTTCAGTTGCATCATCGGCGTTTCGATCGATCGGTGCAAGAAGGATAAATGCGACTTAACAGAGGCAACGAAATAAATCCCTTGTCGGTAGATAAATATAAATTAACAATACGTTAAGTTTCTTGTCACAGAAGAAATTTATAAGCAGAAATTCGATCGTTCGATCGACGCGAATAGAGAAGAAAATAAAAAACAGACGGAGGAAAAAAGAAATCGATAATTTTAACGATTGAGTTCTAGCAAGCGGAGCTACATCGATTCACGTCCCGTTTCTCAATGCTTGATTTATTCATGGATCCTGCTAATTTAACATAATGTCCATAATCTACTCGCAACTTGATCAGAATCCATTTAAATGCTACTCAACAAGAGCATACATCCCTCTCGCATTTCATCGGTCGAAACAGCGCTTAAATAGATCGTAAAAGAGTCGCAAACGCGTGGTTATCTTGAATTCGAATCCATAAATTAACCGTAACGACCGATAATCCCAAAACGAGTCGATCAACTTACAACAAACGACCGGGAAAGCATCGGCAATCGCTTGGTTTATGGAAATTTCTTCGATCATGAGTCGATTTGATGGGACACCCGGTGCATTTTAGCGAGAATGCTGCGCGGTTATCGCGGTCAGAGGATCGCGTTTGATACCGAAGAATCGAAGTGGAGCAGCAAAACCTGTCGCCAGGCTCCGGTATCTCGCGACGAGAATCAAGATTCCTCGGCTACCTTTTCTGCGCGTCTTTTTCCTCCATTCCTCGCTATTATTCTCCTCCAAGATACTTGGACGAAGACCAGCCACGACATTGCCAGCATATTTTGAACCGGAACCAAGCCAGGCGTGTGGCTGACAACAGCCCAGTTCAAATATACGGCTCACAGAGAGAAAATAAGGCTACGACCATGAGATTAACGGTTGATAAAAAACAATTTGCTCGCATAATATTTGGCACGAAAGAAAAACTTAGATACGCGGTATATATAGATTGTTTAAATCATGGCTAATTATAAATGCAATTTTTTGGTGCTGTTTGCTTCGAATAAGAAATTTCGGAGGATGAATTGTGGTAAAATTCTGTATATATTAATTGTTCGATTTAGTATAATTTTGATTAGAAAGGTGATCAAATCAATGTTAGAGAAGATATATCAATTCATCTCGATCAATTCATTTCTTACAATACTGTACTCGTGTTTCTCATATCATTTATTTATCACAATATTATTATATTTTAACGTTACATTTTTATACTAACAACCAATCCGTTTATGTAGCGATTATCAATTTTCACATGTCAAATGAAAATAAGATACTATAGCCAATCGACTACGATTTACTTTCTCAATAAACAAAATTCCGATATTAAACGATTAAGATTAAATCAAAAAGTTAAAATGTCTGACAAATTACGTACCACTGAAGGAAAGAAACAAGAAAAAGAGTGTTCAATTCCAGGCTATTGATTAAAGAAAAAACATGCGCATAATTGGAGACTCGATTCGATATTTGAATCGGCGGCGCGTTTGCATCCGTTCAGACGGTTATCTATGTTACGGATCGACGATGATCGTCCCACGCCCACGTGGACCGGTCGCGGAACGGCTCCGGGAAAAGCGGCGACCATAATTTCCATCGTGTCTGGCTGATCGCGCCGCGCGATCGTTATTTGTGAACGCTGTACGTTTTCGAGCGCGATCGAACAGACGACATTGCTTCGAACGAGCCGCAGTGCTGCTTTAATCGAAACGATCGTTTACAGTTTTAATTTCATCCTTCAGACCGGCATTTTAACGTTATCACGTAGTACGGCATGAGCTGATTTTTATTGTAAACTTATTAATTTCAGTTGAACAAGATTTTATTTCCATGTGTTAATTAAGGAAATCGAATTAACTCGTAGCGCGTATTACTGCTAATTTAAATGTAATAATAATTAACACTTTTAAGAGTAGCAATATAATTTACATTTTTCTATATTTCGTTCAATCAGTGCACTTACAAGTCTATTTAAAATTAAAATTAACTTTAATCTAACCAAATTAATTCCTCTCGTGATTTAATTTTCGCTTTTGTATTTAATAGAAATTTTGAATGACAAATAGATTAAAATTATTTCCATTTTACGAGCGAGTGTGATTTCATTCCTGATATAAGAAAAGTAAAAGTAAACCGGTACCAGTAGGATTAACGAAGATAGCTCATTCAATCAGCTTTTAATTTTTCGTTCATTGTACTACGTTTGAGACTAGTTTCGAGTGAAATATTTAATCGATTCAGCTGGAACAAGACGCCGGTCTAAATGAAGCGTCTCATCAGGCCGTTCATTCGTCATTTTCTGAAGAATAACTTTCATTCAGCCAACACGAGGAAACCATTTCGTTCCAGCAGCCGAAGAAACTAATTTGCAACGCGCGAAACTGACGCGCCAGTGCGATAGAGACCACACTACGGGAGTCCTTGCTTAATTGTCGGGGATGAGCTAATTCCGTTAAAGAGAGTCCTTCGGAGAAGTATAATTAATCTTGAACGTCGTTCAAACTGCCTCGAGAATTTCTTCACGCCGTAGGAAAAATTCTCTTCGAAAAAGTTCACCTTGTCTTCATTTAAAACAATTTTCCAATCTCTACGTCGTTCTGTTTCGAGGCAAAAAAAGGAAGGCAGAGAAAAATAAAACAGAACTAAACTGTTCATATTTGAAGATTTGTATCTGAATTTGATAAATTGAAATTTTCAATGCGACAAAACCGATTTTAAAGAAACGCAGTAGACGATTAAGATCTTTGTTCGCTGTCTGAAGGACATCAACTTTTAATAGACACGCCTAACCTTCTACCAATTGCTGTCCCGTGTAGATTCGTTAGCATACGACCAACATGTCGTACGATATTTGTACATTCATAAAGGCGCCACGATACACGACGAGGTTGCATTTATTACCACTCACGAACGTCGGAATCATTCGATAAACATCTTGTTCTCCTCAAACGTCCTACGATCGCGTAAATAGAATTCTACCTTGTTCCCCCTCCTCCCGATCCAGTTTGAACGAAATTTTTAAGTTTTGCTTCGAGGAATTACGAGCGAATTGCTATTCTCAGGCGCAACCTGCTACGAGAAGATTAGTAGAAAAGGCCTGGTGGATGTCAGACGCGGGCGGAACGATCAACAGACACGAAAAATCCGATTTATCTTTATAGGATCGGTGAACTTGGCCTCTTGTCGATACGAATATACTTCCACGTGCTTTGACTTCGATCGTTCGTTATTTTTAATGCTTCTGAGTATTAGAGTGGCGTCTTGAGATTCTCATTTCGATTAAGCCTCCGCTTCCAGATGATAACAGAGCAGTTACGAGCGTAAGATGTTTCTTTTTTTAAATACCAAAGTATCCCTCTGTATCTATTTTATATGAAACGTGCAATAGTATTGCATTATATGGTTTACGAAGAAAAAAGAAATTAATAAAACAAACTCACTTTGGCCAGTTAAGGGATTAAAATACCGTTGGTGTAGCCAGAAATTTCGCAGGTTTTTCGTGCGATTGCGTGCCTTTAGTATGCATACAGAGTTTCGGCGGGTTTATTTAAATTTTACACGAGGCTAGATTGCTGTTTAATTCTCCATGTCGGGATGCAAAAATGTGGCAGCATTGTTAGCCGAGAACGGCCGCCGAAATCGAGGAATTGTCATTTGAACGGGAATTTTGAAAAGCCCATGGCCGGCCGTACTAAAGAGCTGAATTCTCGCTCGACCAGCCATATTTAGATCGAGTTAATTCGCGCAATCGGCTTAACATTTCGTCCGCCTCGAAACATAATACGGATAATTGGTCCCCAATTTCGGCCGTTTAATTCCATTCGGGCTATACGAAAAGTCGATCGAATTGAACGACCGTCGCGTAACGTATCTCTTTCTGAGCGAAATTCACCTCGTATCGAGTAACGAATGTTAATTTCCACTGATTAGGTCGCTGCTTTTTAATCCTATTCTTTCCTACGATAAAAGATACAAAAATTCTGTCTCCATGAAGAAACTTCAAAAAGTATACGTTGTTTTGGTGACCCTTCTATACAGTAATTTATTAATTAATAATGTGAGTAAATTGACAAGTTAAAAATAATAGATTATGTATATAGATTGGTATTTATAACAAGAACACTATATAGTTTGTAACCTATAAAATTAATTTGTGAAATTTAATTTGTTTTTTTTTATTACACTTGTTGCTGTTACGTAAGAGAATTCATTCGTATTTCATATGTGTAACTTGTAATTTGTGATATCTACAAATTCGCTAATTACACATATTAATCGTATCGTGCAAGAAGACACAGAATTGTAATAGAAACAATTTTAGATCGCGTAATTTTTACCACTAAACGTTACGATTCTCACGTTATCGTCTCAATCCTGTATGTTTTATTAACTACATATATTCATAGTCGAACACTAATAGCTAAAACACCAGCTTCGTGGAATCAATTCTTTGGGGAAGTGTTACGAAATAAATTGATCGAAAATCAGATTCGACTCGACAATCGGACGTCACGAAAGTTTCCCGATCTCCGCGTCGTGTTTCTATTGTTAACAAATCAAATCAACCGGAACTCGTGCTTCCGCCAAGATCGTGCTCAATCCCTCTTCCTCTCATTCGACTGATTATCGATTAAAAAGGCCAGCGAGTCGGTCATAAAGTTTCCGTTGGTTGGTCTCGACGTCTCTGGAAACCAGATTTCAAGCGCATTCTAGATTATCGATCGGTCATTCTGAAGAGTTTCTAAGCCGTTTCTAACAAGGCTGCTACCCGTATAAAGAACAAAAAAAAAAAAAAACGATGGAAAAAAGAAGAAAAAAAAGGACGAAGAGAGGAAAAAGAAAAGAGATAAAGAGAACTTAGGAAGCGAAGTGGGGTCTTTCAGAAGTTACTAAAAAATCATCGATAGCTCGTAAAACAAACCTGAGGGAAAGAGTTTATCGACAAGAATTCATCCTTCGAACAAGTCGTTCTTGTCGAGTACACATCGCAGCTATGCTCCGACTTCAAAAGAAGGACAATATCGTAAAGTGCTTTTTGAAAGCGTATCTTCTTTTACCGAACATCTTCGACATTGCAACTATCAGGGTTATAATTCGTAATTCTGCTTACAAATTTTCTGAGTTACGTACATTTTTGGGAATTGAATAGTCGTTTCTAAGGTATAGAGAGACGAAAACTTGTTATAAATATTTTCGTACGGAACCTTCGTTTTCATTTCTTTCGTACGGGTTTCATACTTTGGTTATCGGTAAATCTAGCGTCAATTAATGAAAACAGAAAAAGACGTCATCGCATTTCGTGAATTTAATACCCGAGCGAACATATTCAAATCGCGAAATCTCGAAAGGAATGGAGCTTTGGTTAAAAGAAAATTCAATGTTCCCGTAAGAATGCAAATTTACAATCCACTTGAGTTCTTATCACCCTCTTTCTTTCTCTCTCTCTCTATATATATATTTATATATATATATATTATTCAAGAGAAACAATTCCCGTGGTAACAAAACGAGACACGATCCACGAAAACTAGGGAAAACCACAGCTTACAGAGTTTTCTTCGCATACTCTGAATCAACAGGGCGGCGTGTGGCACACCGACGACGGAGGGAAACAAGATTTAAATTCGTGGCGAGGGTAAACCGGATCTCGACGAATCTGGCCGAAGATTTGGAAAATACGAAGACGTGGAAGAAAAATCTGTTAGAAGAGGAAAAGTTTCTACAGAGAAGCCGATGTGTATCGGCGATTCGAAGAGCGTTCGATTACGGTGTACCGTACCGTAAGCATCGGCGAGACGAAGTTTGGCTTCGACGATCACTGATTGCGTGGGCGACTGTTGATTACTCTCGTCGCGCTCTGTCCATGCAATCGATTGCTAAACTTTAATTAAAGCCTGCACCGTGACCGAAACGACGAAAACCCGTCGATAACGCCGCTCCTTGTACCTATGTATATGTCTCCGGCTCATATGGTTCTCTGATTTCGCTCTCTGAAACTGCACGCTCGAAAGCGACAGTATCCGATTGTCACGAACAATACTTTCACCCGTGCCATTCGTTTGGCAGCCTTGTTTGTGATCCACGACCAACTTATATTTCATTCTTTAACAGCGATTTCAGAGAATTTGCAAGTTTGAGAGTTGCTATTTTGTAAGGCCAGTGCATGCGAAATGTGGTTGCCCCAGGCGAAGTTCAGCAACCGCATTGAAAAAGAAATTTCCTGTAAATTCTGTACACAATCGGCTAAAAGCTTAGAATCACTAGCTGTTACGTGTAGCTTACAAGACTCTGAAAAGAACGTGAGCTTGTTTCTATTACTAAGTAATTAGCTTCGAGTATATTAAATTTCGTATTAATTATTAGTGCCATTTGCTACTACTGCGGATATAAAATATACAAGCTGATAAAAAAACACGCATCGTTGGAAAATAAGGGAAAATAAGGGTGTTACCATTTACTCGAACATCAAGACTATTCAGGAGTGAAACTTTAAGGTATAAAGATATAGTACTTAAGTTATATTTCTCTCTTTTGAATTACCGAACATCCTACACGGTATTAATCCTGACCGAGATTCGGTATCAGCCAGTAAAAAGGTCTTCCTCCATAGCGTGTAATTTCTTTGTTCTTCGTTCTATTGTTTTCTGTTTTCTTTGTTACGTAATAAAATAGGGTTGATTCTGTTTCATGACTCGGAGTTCGTAAAACGTGCATATGTCCCGCGAATCAGGCCGAATTAATTGCAATGTTCCCCGCGTAGTGTGAAACAGGGTTCTTTATTACGATAGAAATTTGGAGTAATTTCGGTTGAATGTAAATGACATTGCGCGTAATGCTCCTGAATACATATTGTTAACAGTTCCGCGCTACTTCCATGCCGCGCGGAATTAATTGAAGTTACCGCGATGAAAATGAATGTTTAGTTTTTATAATTAATCCAACAAGGCACAAGGCCGCGTCATAGGGGCTTTTAGGTAATTTTTTAAATCAGACCGCGTTTTTGTTCACCTGCCGATATTGCGAAAGGTTACCACCGCCTAATTGTGCCGTTCTCTATCCGCGTGATATTTGAAAACGGATTCTTCACTCTAACAGAGGCGCGAAATAATTACACGTTACATGCAAATCGTGGCGCACCGTGTGCTATTAACATTTCTGCGTTATTTCCATTTTGCCTACTTCTATATTCCGGTAGCGACCAAAAAAAAGACATTCTTTTGGCGATCAAATTATTTTTAACGACGTCGTAGATGAAATTTATTTCGTCAATTGAGAATCGTTCGCCCGAAACTGGATCAACGTCGACGTGCAGATTCTCGTACCATTACACCTCATTCTAGTTTCTTACGCATCGTTGTGGCCTTGTTGTGGCATAAACTAGAGAGTAAATAGCGAACAATTTCGTTTACAGAGCGTGAAGCAGGAAATTCTTTGCCGTGAAACGAATCGAAACAACCACGGTTATGTTAAACGACGAAGCACAACGCGTATCGTTAACTGTCCACCGTCCACGCGATACGATACAATCGATGTCTATTAGATCCGAAGAGAATTTCCAATCGGACAAAGACGCTGTTCCTATCTTCTTCTTCTGTTCGCTCTTCTTAAATGTTTCGTACAATCGTGCGAGAACACGGTCGAGTTACTGAAAGCAGGGTACAAATTATTACGTTAAAGCAGCACGCGATGTGCTCGCGCAATTGTAAGGCGAAAGAAAGCGAACAATGGGGAAGCCGCGTAATAAATTACCGCTCGCATTTAAATACGATTCGTAACGCGTTAAAAAAAGAGTGGAACGAGGAAAAGGGACAAAATTGAACAAATAAAAAATAGGGTTACCAGTTACGCGTATGAGGGTGGGAGAGAGAAAGAGAGGGAGAGAATAGTGGATCTCGAGAATTAATCATCGAGATTTCGTTTTCGCTGCAAATTCTGTTTGCACCGGACGGAGGATGTACTCTTACTCTCTCTTTCTCTGTTAGTTCAGTCGGCGAAGAGGTAGCAAGTTACACCGAAAACTTTTCACCTGAAAGTTTCATCCGCTTCTTAGCTCTTTCCCCTTCTCTCGTCCGATCCTCCCATCTCCCGCCCCCTTTTTGCTATTAACTATCTCGTCGAACGTAAACTTTAATAGGTGATTAGTAATAATGAAGACAAATTCCCGCGAAACCAAGCGGTTACCAGCCAAGTTTTACGCGCAATGCACGAAAACTTTCTCCCCGTTCGACGTTCCTAGCTGAATCCTCGTCGGCCCATCAAATTTTTAACAAAGCTCTAAGAAGAACGGCACTCGTTCTTAATTCAACGTTACCATCTTCCGTCTGTCTTTCGTTAACAGTCCGCGCGAGAATTTCACGTACACCGACTTTTCAGCGCTGTGAGCAACATCTTAAAGCGGATCAGTATAATCTGTACATTGTATATTCATGGTGTTACGTGGGTTCTTTAAAAAATTGTGAATGGAAGCTTCTCAGTTCGTTATCCTTTCATGGACATAAATACGCGTGTTTCTGTTTCTCGAGTATACTAACAGATATGGGTAATTGCGGAAAATACAAGGTCCAATTTTATTCGATATCAATTTAACGAAATTTGTCGAACGTACGAACCAATCCCTTATTTATGAGCAGTACGAGATAAAGTAAATCGACCTTACTAAAACTGGAACACGTTGCGTTTAATATCCTTCGTACAACAGATTTTTCATTTTCCACAAAATTTCGAATTACGTCTGCGACACTGAAACACTTTGATCTTTATTTTATTAATTATAATCGTAAGATACCTAAGAAAGTAATTAGCGTAGAACGAGCAGAAAAATCCTTCCGCCAACCATTAACTTACAACGATCAGCGCATTATTAACATAATCGATGAAATCTCAAAGACAAAGCAACTAAAACTGTTTAGTCGCGTTACAATTTTTCCTTAAAAATCTATTTCAAGCGAAAAGAAATTCTCGATGCCCAACTAAAATCCATTCTTCCAGCACGAATCATTGATAAAAGAGACGCGTATATGGAAAGGTAAATCGCGATTCGATAATACGCGGCTAGCCAGCAGTCGTGCACAGTGCGGAACGATAAGATCGTAAAGTCACGGCGTCTCTAATGCGGATTTTTCGTTTGCGAACAGGTATGGCCGCGCTATCGGCTTGTTGCGTAACGCGAGAGACGACAGTTACCTTTAATCGACGTTGCTAACGTTACGCGGAGGCGCGCTAGCTCATAGGCTTGTAATTTAATAGGCAAGCACCTGCAGGCCGATTAACCTTGCGAAAAATCCGACAACGTTTCCAACCATAGAACGGATAAGCTACCGTGCGTCGCTGAAAGTTCGCGATTTGCGGTGTCGATAAAATATGACAGGTTTCCACGCTGTCGTTGGCGATCCCGCCTCCTGTCGATCATGCTCGCTGCCTTTTTCTCTTTCTCGTCGTGTCGTTCCATTTAGATTTTTCATTTTGTTCGTATAGCGTGTAACCATGACGAAACGAGCTACTATCGCTGATTAAATGTCGCTCGTGCTGAATGTTGATCTTTAGCTTTCCCGCCGGCGAAACGTTTAAAGTACGTCGTTTGCATAAAGCACGAGGTTAAATTCGGAGTCGAGATTATAAAAAGTAATCGAATTGATAATGGAATTATATAACTCGTTATATAAATCGATCGAAGAGCCAGATTTACCTTCGTGTAACATTTTATTTGTTTTTTCTTTTTTCGCGTAAACGATTTCGCGCGGTATTATACTGCAGCTACTCGCGAAAGATCGGCAAATATTTTCCCGTACGAACCTATTACCATATTTTCTCGTAATTAACAATGTTAACGAGTTATCAGTACGTGAAAACGCAGGAAATTATTTCGTGGAAGAAAACACTCGGCTGGTGAATACATTTTAATTCAGAATGATAACGATCCATCGAGAAAACAAATCGGGGCTGGGGGAAGGAGAAAGGTAGCTACAATTTCACCAGAGTAAACCTCTTCAAAAATTGATTTCGCAACGTCCATCCAGGTTTTAAACGAAGAATTAAATGAGCCGTAAATCGACGCTTACATTCAGTCCATTTATAAAGACATTTTAATTTTCCCTTGGAATTCCGTCGGAGAATTAATTCGCCTGAAATTAACGGCAACGACTAAATCTTCGGCGATTAATAGTCGAGACGGAACACAGTCGGCAAGGAGTTTTCTATGAAAGGAGAGGATACACAGTTCCAGAGAAGTTAGACGTACGCGAATAAAAAAAAAGGGGGGAACAATATGAGCCGTCGAAGAGTATCGATCGGAACGGATTCCGATAGTCGAGATACGGGGTTAATAAACCCCCATATGGTTATTGTGCCGATCCAGAATGCTCGCACGTACGCGCCGATGGCAAATACAAAATCCGCTGGATTTCCGAGGTACTTCGATCCTCTTCCGATCTTTCGATCTCTACGTTGATCGTTGTATTACGGCGAAGCGTATAACACGCCGAATGAAAAGAAGTTATTGTTCACGGTACAGTAATCGTTCTCTTTTAACTTGCAACGAACGTTACTTCGAGGAAAAGAACGAACATTCGTCGTAATTCATTAGAGCGTACGGTCGAAACAGACACGCGAACGAGATTTCAATGTGGAAACTGGTTCGAAACGATACGAATCGATGATAATTCGTTCGAAGGATATCGTTTGATAATCTCTTGGGATCATTCGGATTCTTTCAAGACAGGAAACTGCCAAGTTGGAATATATCATTGTACCGAAGGTAATTAATTACTACGAGAATAATTCGAAAATAGCGAGATCGCGGCAGGATTCGAGGATTAGCGTAGCGTAGGAAACGATATAAATCCGCTGATGAGAAATGTGGCAGCCTTTAGATCGGCCGATACGCGGTGTTAACTTAATGACCTCGACGTCCGTCAAGACGAATGGTTTTCCCGGTATCTGGAAGATTCTCGAATGCAGGTACCTGCCTGCCGACTAAATAGCTCGCGAGCCATCGCTAATTCCGCTTCCTACTTGCCATTTTCCCGATTAATTGGCACTGAACTGTCCAAGGGCTAGCTCAATTACCTGCAATCGACTGAATTGCTCGTAGATCGTTGGTACGCGTGTTAAGAACCAATTGTTTGAAATCGACGCCAATCGTGGTTGTTCCGATCTATCGTCTTTTTCTGGCAAGTGGTTTCTTGGAAACTTTCCTTGTCGGTTTAATCGGAAAATTTTATTACCAGACCCTGTGACTCTGAGAATGGATCGAACAGTTTATTCTACGATTTAAAACGACGCGAAGGTAGGAAATGAATATGATTTTGGTTCGTTTAAATTGTCAAGAAGATTAAGAATAAAAAGGGTTTAAGACGAAGAAAGACGAATAATTTCTAATTGGATAAGAATTCCGTCGATGCGATTAAACAAATTAGACTATGCTGACGATACGCGAGAGATTATATATACAATCTTATCCTTTGCAACAAAGTCATGTTTCTAAGTTTACGGAAACCTGGAAATTACTACGTGAAACGTACGCTCGCTGAACTCAAGGACTTTCCTACGGAACGACTTCACGTATCATTTCTAGAAACTGCTTTCATCAACCTGAAACGAAGACGTAATCATTCGCAGAAACTACTACAAACTACTTCAAACACGAATAACTTCTATCTTCCTCCCTTCATTTTTCTCTGTATATTACTCTCGTGTATCTTCAATTACTGTGTCTATCTGACTTATATAGATACTTTACCAATCCGATGAAACGGAAAATCCCCCATATAAATCCACAAACACCACAAAAATCACCATACATCACAACGAAAAACAATTTACTTAAACACAAAACGAGTATGTATGATGCTCAAACCACACTACGAATATTACCGCGATTCGTAAACAGTTCTTACAATCTTGAGACAGCGAGGATCGAGGACGCACGCGCGCGGAACTTCGTTCGAAAACTGGCGGCATCGGAGGTTCCCGTGCGGGTCAGCTCGAGACACTCGATTCGTTGTGCGGCCCGCGTTGGATTTCATTTTCGCGAGAGCAACGAAACGCGGCCGGGACTTGCCAGTGATTAGCCAAGGATACACGAAGACACTGGATACACTGTGTTCACGTGTTCACGATGCGGCAATTAACGAGCGGCCGCGCGTGCGCCTCGCCGCTTTTCGACGCTCGACCAGCGCGCGTCTCGCGCCAAGCTTTTTCGCCACGACTCGAATATTTCGACTAACACTCGTCCGTCGAGAGGAACTCGTCTACCTAGTCCATACCCCCCTCCCCTCTGCTCGCGTCTTCCGGCACTCGACATTGTAGGAAGTGTGCGCGCGTACGAGCGCGCCCTTCGGCTCGAGCGCACATGCTCACGGCCTCGAGTGACGTACAGTTGACGTCGAGTGCGTGCAATTGCTACTGTTGTCATTGATGCAGATTCTTTCAACTTTTTCAAATTTTCCTCTCGGCTATTTTATTCATGCGCGCGTGTATTTTCGCGAGAATTCGTGGCAATTCGCTTATGTCGTGATTTGTCGATGTTCCATCGATATCCACGTTAATTGAATAGATTGTACTTCTGCGATATTAGAAACAGAGAGTTGCTTTGGAAACAATTTTGTACTTCCGAACGAATAGTCACTAAATCGCACCGACCGATGAACGAAACATGCCTCGCTATTTCACTTGTTCAACGATCGTTGCATAATGACGATTGAAAATTATCTTCTACCATTTTCTTGAAGAATTAATCTATAGTCAGGCTTGTCCTTCCTCACACTCGTGTCAATAAACACCACCCCTGTGTATAGATACTTAGATAGATCTTAAATCGCCGTAATCACATTGTGTCTAGGAACACACTTAATCCAGAGACTGCTACGAAAGAAACGATGCGGGGCTGTATCTAATCAGCTTCTGCACCGACAAAAAAATCCACATTCTCGCTGACGTATCTGAATCCCGCTTTTCTTAACCACCCGCGCGAGTCTTCCATCCGCAAGATCCTTTACGATCTTCGTAGCCAAAGATTTCACCGGCGGACGTACCAC
>NT_176796.1:2265673-2265929 GCF_000188095.3 Bombus impatiens | reverse complement strand
CCACCGCCGTTCCTCGATCCTTTAACAACGATCAGCTGATCCGTCGAAACGTAAGTAAGGAAGATGAACTCGTTGAACCGATGGGCGATCCGTTCGTTGCAGGTAGATGGAGCGTGAATCGGAGGATCAAAGGGGCTGTTCTCGAGGCGATCGGAAATTTCCAGCGATCTGTTTGCCCGGTTACGCGGACTGTCGAATTCCCCGGGTCCAGGAGCCGATCTTTGGTTGGTTGGCTCGGTTCCTCGACGACGACAAG
>NT_176796.1:2246692-2265006 GCF_000188095.3 Bombus impatiens | reverse complement strand
GCGGTTTCGAGCCGGCTCTATCGGAGGAACGGAGATGCCGGTCGGCGATCTATCGCGGGAGAACGCAAGGCATGAGTGCGGAACGTTGTGGTGTGTACGCGGTACTGTCGTCCGTACCCTCGGCTCCATGGGCTCCACACTCGAGCCATCGTGGCAGTTCTACGTTCACGTGTGTCTGTGCGTGTCCACGAACGCGTTTGTGCTCCGACTGCACACCCACGTGTCGTGTAGGCGTGTTTGTGTGTTCAGTGAGAGAGAGAGAGAGAGAGAGGGAGAGAAGCAAAGGGGAGTTGGAAGGACAAAGAGAGATAGAGAGATCCGGAGGAGACAGGTAAATGGCGGGAGAAAGAGAGAGATTATGGTGCAGAGGGAGGATGGGAGGATAATACGAGCGCTTGACGGAAGGAAATTAGAGGGACAGAGAAGGATTGCACGAAGGTGAATAGATGCCAGAGAGAGAGAGAGAGAGAGAGAGGAAAAACTAAGAGTATGTTGAGCAAGAACGATTCCGGATCGTTGAGAATGTTGTGTGCCGTAGATCGTGAGGGTTTCGGTCCTTTTTGTGAGCTTCCACAGCGATAACAAGGGCTAGGTTCTCTGTAGATGTCTGCTAATTCTGGTATAAATAGAATTAGTTAAGAGACTTTTTATCGAGATACGATGTTGCTTGGTGGCTGTTTAATGTTGGTTTGTTTGTGGCTTCGTTTACAGGCGGTTCTGTTTGGTTGGTATCGGAACAACGGGGTGGTAATGGTTGTTTACTTGCAGAAACTGAACAGTCACTGGTGTATCGCATCGAAGCGAACTAATTCAGGCCGAATCGAACGGAAGTGTATCACAATTGTTCGATTGAATCGTAACTAAACCCATCGTACGATTCCTATTGAACCGAACTAATCGAAGTAACCGAGCTTGCCTAACTCAAGGTTGAATCGAGATAATTTCGATCGATCTTTATGAAAATCGTGTGACTCCGTTCGAAGCTGCGTACAGTCAAATTGATATCGAATCTTGAGAAATGATGCTTCTGAGAATACACCGATGTTTAGCGAAAGGATTTATGGTATTAACGAATCGAGTATCCCCAGAAAAATTTGCAAAATAAACGAATTTGACGGATTCGATGAATTATTTATTTTTTTATCGTAAACCTTTCAAAATATCCATTCCAATCCATTCGTAATCCATTACGATATCGTAATCAAGTTACTCGTTCAATTTTAAACTAACTAACGTAACAAAAACCAGTCGCTCACCCTTCCTTATTTATCTATTCATCTCTTTCTATTTTCTCTTACAGTTCCCTCGCTTCACCTCATCTTTTTCCATAATGCATTCCATATCGAAAGGCTTATGTGCTTTAATAACCAAATAAATAACAGAATCAAACTATCTATCGCAATTCGATTCGAGATCAATGATACTTCGACCGAATACAAAAGGGTTTCTCGCTGGACAATGCATTTGACTGACCAGAGGCGTGATTGCGTTGCGTCAAACAGCGTGACGCGATAAATAATTGCAGGAAAACGTCAGCCGCGTTTCGTACGATTGAAACGCCATTGTTCTGTCTGTGATATTTAAGATAATCTGCGAGATAAGCTGGAACGTATGTACCGCGTGATCCTTTGGGGAAGCGAACGACACAAAGTGGACGAAGGCGAAGGAGAAGAAAACGCGAGTAGAATCATGGGACGAGCAGGAGAGGAGCGGAAGAACGATGATAGCGAGTAGAATACAGAAGGTGGAAGCAAAGCGAAGAAAGGAATGCGGAGAGAGAGCAAAGAGGAAGGGAGGAGAGCGGACGAAGCAGGATAGGCACGAAGTAAGGCTGGCTCGCGTGCTCCGACCGATCTTACAAATCAAAAGCCGATTCTACTCTTTCGATCGTAATGCTCGACAGAACGCTTTTAATTTTACAAGCATCGCGTGATATCCGTCTATAAGTTTCTTTATAAACCTCGAAATGAGCCGGGAAAATAAGGAAATTATTCTTTCCTTTGTTGCGGAGAATTTCATTGGCAAAATGTAAGAAACTTGTCTCGATCCTTACACTTGATGATATAAGCAAAGAAATGAAAGAAAAAGTACGTTGTGAGAGACGTTGATCACGCTTAAGAATACTGGTTTTTCTTTTTGATCATTTGCGTCAAATGGAGCACTGGAATGTACAGCGATGTAATTTAGTCCACCTGCGCGAATAAAATTATAATTTAATTAGTTACGAAGCGAAGGAGATGTTACATTTAAATTGTAAATACGCGCCCGAATTTGAATTCTCAATATTTTCATTTACGCTCTTACGATTTTCAATCCGTCGAATATAACTTGAAAACGCCTATAAATATAGCTATATATATACATATAAAAAAAAGAAATAAGGTTTCTTCGTGTCAAGAATTTTTTCCGAGTCAAAGCGACGAAATAAAGTATCCTTTTGCGTAGAATTAACAACCGTTAATAATTTAGTTGGTAAAGTTCTTCGGTTTGAAACGGGATTGGCGAACGTCAAAGAAACGTTCACGAGCCAGGTATCGCGAATCAATACGATCAAAGCACAAGTCACAGAGGCGCAATTTCGCGGCGGCAAACAATTTTCAATTACGTTCGAACCGCGATCCACACGATCCTTATGCAATTAACGCGTGCGCGCACGCAATAAGCGGTTTACGAGATCAATGACTCGCTGATCGAATTACGCGCCCGCATTAACTGACATAGGGAATTAGAAGATCATCGAGGTATTATGTAACGTCGAATTAAAGCCCATCAAATCCCTCCAGCCTGTGTTTAAACGAAAATCGTTCAACACCTTCGTTTCGTTTTTCGTTCATCGAGTTATTTGAGTTAACAACAGTTTTACCAACGAATTCCCCCGTCTCTCTCTCTCTCTCTCTCCATTTCTCTTTCTCTCTCTCTCTCTGTTCGCTAGGTTTTTTTAACGTTCGCCGTTCGTTCTCTCAAAAATAATACGATGAAAGTATTGCCGGTTGGAACGTGCACGAGCGAACCGCAAAATGTGATTAATTAATAAACGCGAATTTCGAAGCTAGTCGCCGATGAATTATTCAAGCTGCGTCCCTTTACGCACAAACTTCGGAACAATCAGACGAATTGCATTTACGGGAAAGAGTTTTAGGTAAAATATTTGCTCGAGCGCGGGTCGGCGCTTCGATATTTCCACTCTGCTTCTGTAATACCATTACAGATACACGGAGACAATACTTTTTTCTTTTTTTCACCGGCATTCTGATCAATATTTAAAGCTATACTTCTATTTTGTCAATTATACAACGTAGAGATAAATTTATGATTCTTTGTTACCTGTTATCCTTTTATTCATTAACCCTGATATATTAACTCTCGTTCGGCAGAAATTGGATTACTGTTGCTATAGCTATCGAATATTTTATTTCATAGTGATAAAACAAGGAGCCGAATGGAAAATACCTCCATTTACTTAATTATTTATTGAAAAATGAAATCGTTCATATAGCGCGAACGCGTAGTGTGAACACGTAAATGTAATTTAAAGAGAAATAAAGGTAAAATATCTGTACGAGTTAAAAATCCACTTTCCATCCGAGGATTAATACGTATTTAATGACTAAAGTAAATCTACGTAGATTAATCGATTATCAGTAATTCTCAGTACACAGGACACAGTATAGTACAATAAGTATAATACAATCTAGCCTGAAACGTAAAACAGATTACTCTTACTTCTGCTTTCTATTAAAATGTACACCCTTTTTCAACGGGGAAATCGTTTCTTATTTTTCCTAGCCACTTACAGCGTTCGCCATTCAAACATCTCAATTTCCAGCGAATCAACAATTCAAATTCGCGAAACGCACGCTCTGTACACACACGCGCGACGCACGTCAAATTCCAGCTACTTTGCCTGGAAGCGACGCATTTGCAATTGCAGGCTTGCGACAAAAATGCAAATGCACGTGATAATAACGAGGCGGGCGTCTAGCGAGAATCTCGACGCAAAGGAGCTGCGGTTTCTCTCCCTCGGGCGTTCGTCTTCTTCTTGCAACGAGACACCGAGAATCGTTGCCGGTGGTCGACCAAAAAGCGGGGGTCGTCGGTTAGAAAATAAAAAGAAGAAAAAAGAAAAAAAGAAACAGACAGAGACAAAAAAAAGGATTCGTCGCTGGAGGGTCGAAAAGGATCCCGCCAAAATAATGAAGCTCCTCTACGCGAAGATGTATTTTTCCCGCGGCAGGTGCAGTCGCGAGAGTAAAAAAAAGAGCTTGCTGCACCCTAACCAACTCTCGTTGATACCTGACTCTTTTCATTCGTTTCTCCCTCGAGTTTGCATCCACCACACGCGCTATATTCTGTACTTTGCCTCCTCCATTAATTGGCGGGTTAAACAGCGGAGTTATAGCGTTGAAAATTACACCGGCGTGGCGTTTTCCTTTTGCAACCCTTGTGTAACGTAGAGTGAAATCACAGGCGAAGATTTAGGGATCGCAGCAGTCCACACAATCTTTACAACGCTTTCACTGGCTTTCACTGATATTTTTTACTGGTTGTACAAAAAAGATAAGAGATATCAAAGTCGTTCACGTAAATCTTGTCGTTTCTTTGTCAGAAGTTTGACTAATTCGATCTGTCCTATCTTTCATCCTGCTTTTTCTCTTAGAAAGTAACTTTTCTTCCCTTGGACTTAGAAAATCTCTAAGTAATATGCAAGTTGATGGAAATGTTTTCGTACAAATTTCTCTGGCAGAACCTTAAAAATTATCTCTGGTATGTCGTTACGTACAGAGTTGCCGGATTAATATTCTCGACCGCTTTATATCTTTTTACGAAATCTACTGAAACGTGCTAATCTACGTTTTAATCCTTTCAGCCTTCTTGAAACTTACACCCATTAAAGATTTCTTATTAGCTTATAAAAAAAAACGGCGAAATTTATGGAATGACCTCATATATAGTAACTGGAACACTTCTTTTCTAAATTTTAAATCAACTTAAAGTCTTTTTAAGTACTGCGAAATGCAAAGACACGTCATCATCGTTACCATCGTATGACGTACAGTGTCTGCAAAATTAGCATTTTTATCCAAGTAAAGTTTACGTATTCCCCGGTGGGGTGTTTTAAGTGAGAATTCTTAAAAATGTTCCCGCGTAGAACCAGGTCGAACAAGAAGTAACCTTCTCGCCCATAAACCATCCGGCTAATAGGATATGGTATGAACTGGGAGATGTTTGCAAAGCTGCGAGTGCAGCGGATTAATTTCCAAACGATAAGTGGACTTCGGTATAATTCCTTTATTATCTCGAATTGTTGCCGTACCAAGCTGTTAAAAGACTTCATGGAAACGCGTCGGAAACATTTCGTATCTTATCGTTCGTGAACCCCGAGTCGAACGTTGTCGTTACAGTTTAGATTTCCTGCTGATCTCGCGTCGGAACGAGTATCGTTGAAACAACCATTCTCGACCAAACGATTTTTCCACACGGTACGCCAGAACTGTAAGAGCGAAGATGACCGACTTTTTTGTACCGGAAGCCAGTTACTACACGCCTCCAAGGCACCTGTGTACAAGTGCGATTAATTTATCTAGTAATATCGGAAAGTTCGTAGAATTCGAAAAGTTTCTTCATCGTTAAGTAGAATGCGCTATTCGTTTGTAGATATCGGTATTAGACATGGAATACTTAAAGATTGTACAACGTGGTCTTAACTCGTTGTTCGGAAACGAGATCGTAAATTTTGTTTTACGCTTTCGACTTTATCATCGAACAAAGCGACATCGTAAATATTATTCCCTTCGCCAAGTTGCTTTTAGCCGATCTTTATATCCAGCCGATTTTATTATGTGTATTTATTAATTTCATTTCATTTTATTATCAAATAAAATGCTATATGAACGTAATCTTTCAGCACATTTGAATCAAATACCGTAACGATGGAATCGCACGTAATAATACTATCCATCTGAAAGTTAACTCTTCGACAAGAGCGTACTAACCAGGTCTACGTTACGCAACCATTCTAACTCACTAAAACCGCCGAACGACTGCAATTTACAACCGCGAACGTCGTGGAAAACGACGAAATGAAGTTCCTGCCCACGAAATGAAGAACGCGCTATCCTCACTCGAGGATTCACCAACGAGTCTCGAAACATTGAAACCAGTTTAAGAGCCGAAACTTCGCCGATATATTCGCCGTGTCGTCGGTGCAACGTCGTAAACGGCGAACGCGACGTTTATAGGCTCGCAGATTTTCGTATGAGCGGGCGATCGTAATTTGGGACGCGGGAAACCGCGAAGTCGGTGCCGGAACCTTCGTTTCGTGCGATGCTCTAATGAAAATAAAATTACAGTCGGCGTGAAAACGCCGCGCGAATTTCTAGAGGGTACTTGGGGTGCTTGCGGCCGAATAAATATTGGATTTCGTGTGCTACGGCCCACTTAAAGTATTACGCTCGCATGAAATATCGCGGCAGACAGGTTTTTCAGTCGACGCATCACTGCCAGCGATCGAATAAAATTTTTGGTGCCAGACTGCACGTGTATCGATTATGCGCCGTCTCGCTGGAAATTGTGCAAATATAAGGATCGCTGATCAAGAAAATAGCAAAGAATATTTCGATAAAATAATAGAACGTTCGCATCATTGATAATGGCAAATAAGAGATATTCGAATTTAGAACTTTCTCAAGTGGAAAATGCGTGTATCGTTGCGAACATAGATTTCGTTTAGACGAAAAACATATTCTCTTTCGTCTCTCGTCGATCTCCAAATCTTCCTGGTTGGTCCAGGAAACTAGCGATTGTTCTTTCATTACAAGGACAATTAGACGAAGGGTTGGAACGAGGAAGTTTGTACATAACCGGACACTCGATAAACAGGACGCATTCAATAATTCAATCTATGTTGAGGCAAGAAGCAGGCCCATTCATTGAACGAGTAATGTTACTTCATTCTGCCCTCAAGTCGCACTGATAAAAATTGTCCCATAAATTACTTACTTAATGCTGGATTGGAAAGCGTATCACGGTTTACATACCTGTAACAGTAAAACAGTTTATGTTAGATAGAGGAACGTACGATCCTCCAATTGTTTTATTGTTTGTTGTAATTGTTTTATTTTTTCATCGAATGAATAATGTTTAAATTGTTAATTTTTAAATTGTTTAAATATTTCTAAATTATGATAATGGAATTCTAATACGAGTTACAAGCAATAGAAGATCGGCAGTCAAGAACCAGATCCTTGTCAATATTTAAAAATAATTCGGTCTCGAGTTAAATCTGCAAAGACGAAGATTTCAGCGAGCTGATCCCTCGTCTACGATCTTCGCGTTTAATTTTTCGTTGCCCTCGCTTTTCCTCGATTTTCTTTCATTTCCGTCAACGATTATCGTCGTTCACGAAGGAAAAGTCGATCGATAACGAACCCACCATCGCTGCAACCCGATCTAGACAGAAAGCGACTGAGAAATCAACGCGTCGCAATTCGAATCGACTAATCGAGATTAGAAACTCCTTTTCACTGGCTGATCTTCGTCGAATTTCATCGAATTTGGAAAACAGAGTTTACCTAATCCGTCAGAATACATTTTACGTTACGCTTGCATTTCTATCGTAAATTCTACGTTTGATATATCTCACAAATTTTTCAGAGTAAATTGTAATATAAATAACTCGATGCTTTGGAGATAATATCTGCAATTAAGTTCTCCTTTCTACTTGGCAATTAAGAAGCACCGCGATACAAGAAATTTATTCTATTCCTGGGAGAATCAAAAGTCAAGGAAAGCCCAGGAGAAGGGCCATGAATGTAAAAGGTACGTTCCACCGCAAAAAATGAAACGAAAGAAGTAGAAGGAGTAAACGGAATAACGAAGCGAAGACTCTTTAAACTTTCGTTATCTTCGTTTCCCACAAAATCGTGAAACGTTCAACCAAATCTCCTCTCTTTCGACTCAGACGCAAGCTTGTCAAACTTTCTTTAAATGTATCGAGTTTTGTGTCGCGGACGCGGAGGAACAGTTATTGGATCATCATCAAAGCTGACACAATTTCTGAGGATTTTACTTGCAACTCGGTTGAGATCGAATATCTTATATCTTATATAGATACAGTCTTGATAATCAAGCCACGTGATCTTTCTGACAGATACAGTTCCCTATGGACGTTGCCTGCAAAAAGTCGTAAAATTCTCCACGACTGACAAATATAACCGAGCACAGTTATCTTTCTAGGAAATCCCTACGATAGTGAAACGCGAGTAAGAATATGTCGCGTTCTGAATAAAATAGGAGATTGTTTGCAGAAAGACGCAGCAAAATTTACTGAAATCTACATTTGTGTTATTCCTCGTTCGAAAGATACCACTGGAGATGGCAGACGGACAAAAAGGCTATTCTCTCTATAACTCGGCCAATTCACGTGTTTATTTTTTTATAATTGTGTTACAATCTATTAAAAACGATAAATAAATTTTATTAAGCGCCTTCTTTCGCAACAAAGGCTACTTACATCCATGTGCTCAGAAGAGACGAATAGGAATTTGCATAATTACAGAAGCTGATCTATGCAACCAATCAGATATTCAAGAAGAATTCCAAGCTCCGTTTGCGAAATCAATTGCTAAATTTACTTTAACACCAGCATAGTACATCCCGTATCACGGCCCTTCAGCTACACAAGGACTGCTCGCAGACAAGATATAATCAACTTAACGGGTTACGACAACTTTCTTGGAGAAAGCTTCGTCCAACCGAAACGGATTGATCCATGTTACAACGTCAACTGCAGACCGATTATTGTTTCATCGGTAACTGGTTCGTCCAATTACACTCCCTTTTCCTTCTTCATTTTCATCCTTTTTTTTGAGATTTTCCTTTAACTATCGTAGATCCCTGACACTTTGGATCAATGATCGAATTTTACGATTCGCTGATTAAATTGCCGGTTCGTGACCGGTTATGTTACAATCTCGTTCGACTTTTCGTTCTATCGACTTTTGGCTTCGTCTCCTGATTTTAAAACGCGAACTGACTGAGTTTAATCGAAGATTCGACCTCCGGCCAGGGAACTCACGGTGACGCTTTCACGCGAACTTTATCAAGAAAAGAACCGGGCTAGTATCGCGTCGGGACGAGCACAATGCAAGCCGCTTTTTTTTTTTTTATCTTGCTTCGCTCTTTTCTTCCTGTGCGTCTCGCGCGTTATTTCCGCGAGTATAACAAAGAATCACGACGCCCCGGCTATGGCGGACGCGGGAACGAGAGCCCGCGAAGAAAGCCGAGAAATGAGACTGGGTCAGGTGAAATCTTTGATTAAAAGCACGCTGCCTAGGCCAAGACACCCGGCTAAAGAAAGAACGCCAGCTCCTCCAGAGGCTTCGATTCTGTGGCTTCTTTTAATTATCGTTCGAGTTGCCTCCGTTTCATTTAATTGGTTTCACGCGTATTTCTAATCAGTGTAATTGAGGCAATAGAATTTCTTACAGTAACAGATGTTGGAAAGTTTGATGACAGTAGAATTAGTATAACAGTCAGACCGTATCACTGATACGAACAATCTGATTTAAGTAGATTCATAGTACAATACTCAGGCTACGTTATCAAGGCAGATGTACGACAATGGAAGAATCGAGAAGGATCGAAAAATAATTATCGCGCGTGAAGAAGTGTATCCACATCCAATATCGTTAAACGTCTGAATCGATTCCTGAGCATATTCCCAACTGTAGATAGATATTCATTTAAAGATGTGCAAAATAATAGCGAATTAACCTCTCGACATGTGAAGTAGGTCTTCGCGCTTATGAAAACCACGTGGTCGAGACTCCTTGAACCTCTATCCCAACATCCTTTATTTAGAACCCATTCACTTCCCTCTTTATATTTCCTCTCGCCAACAGTTTCCAGCAGATAAACTACGTATAACACGATCATCGCTTTATACGAGAGCTTTAACTATTTGGATTCCGCGCAACCGGAGCTTTATGCCAGGCGAAGACGATTTTTATACTCGCGGCGCCTCGTTACGGCGCGTTTCTCGAATTCGTGCCACGACCAGTTTCTTTTTTTTTTTTTTTCTCCCCAAGGAACACAGAAGCCACACGAAGAGAAGCGAAAGAAATAGGCAAAGAAGACGAAGCGCAAGAAGGAGAAGGCGGAAAAGGCAGGAGAAATATAAAGAAAACCGGTGACGGAGGGAAAAAAAAGGAAAAGCTTGGGCCATTACCACTTGACTCGAATTGCAAAGAACTCCTTCGTTACTCGGGATTCCACTTGACCCAGTAACGAAAGGTAACGATCCTCGATTCCTTGCCTCAGGCTCGACCACGTTTTTCTTCGCGTTTATTCAATACCTAGCTGCGTTCGCGGCACTGTACACACTGTCGTAATACGTGGATAGCATTCTCGCATTGAATTCGAATACTTGGAAGCATAAGACGTAAAAAATGCCACACGATACGTAGACCGTTGATTCGCTCGGGGCATGGGAAGAATTTCAAAAATTTCGCAAGGATGTTCGTAGAAATTTTAATTAGTTTTGTTTAATTGAAAGATAGAATTTGATATTAACAGGATCATGGGTGGTAATTTTATGAGAATCTTGAAGTAGAAAATTGCAAGTTTTCGCGATTAAGAGAATGACGAGAATTTGGCCAGTTTACTTTCAAAGTATCGTTTACGACTTCCCTTCCTACCTTCCGCACGTTCAGGATTATTAAATTGTCAAGTTACAAAGAAATCTAAAATCTACAACTTGTAACTGGGAAAAGTTCACTAACGTTACTAGCTGATAAATTTTGGTGCAAGAGTATTCCAGCCGTACTCTACTCGTGGAAAAACATAATATTACAGTGGCAGTAAAATTTTCATAAAACATAACACGATATATAAAAAAGACAGAGTTAAAATACTGTAATATATGAAAGGATAGAAAAAATTGCAAGAGTCGTGCCGTAGAATTGTTGTAACCAATTATGACGACTATTTGCGGTTTCTCAATACCTGTTTCCCTACTCGACTATCTCGGTTATTTTCGTCGTCCTAGTCGTGTTATTCGGTTTTCTGCAGAATGATCGCGAGGTGAACAACCGCGCGCTGTTTGTCGATCGCGTCGCGAAAAATGGAGCGTGCAAAGCGTCGAACGGCAAACAGAGCAGCGTGACGTTTGCCGACAGCGTCACGAAAAATGAAACGTCCAAGTGTCAGTTATTTCGCGTGGAAGTTCGCGAACCACCAACGAAATGTAGCAAAAGTTTTCGTGAATCGCGAAGGATTGCACAAAGACGTTTGTTCAAAGATACACGGATGATCGACTGTGCGAATGTAGGGAAAATATATTTCCTGTCGAAGAAAACTCAAGAAAAGACGATGGTAAGGATAGAGAACGACGATCTGCGTAACCGTGTCAAGATATCTAAAAAAACCTCTGTTCCAACATAAAATTACCATATTTTACCAAAAATTCTTATATACTTCCAACCCTTTCTATCGTATCTCGTGCAATTTCTTTCTCGAATTAAAAACTCCTCCAGAAATCAAAACACCGAAACTGTAGAAAACAAGGAGTGACAAATTCAAGTCCAAACGAATCCAGAAATACAAAAGAAGAACAAAGAGCGACCGAGGGGATGCGTTTCCAAGACAGTTGCTGCGAAAACAAGCTGTATGTACAAGAGCGAATTCGACGATGAAATTTCAGGTGAATGTCGCGCGACAGATGCCGAGCACAAAAGCCGTCGCGACAAAGGGAGCCACAAACCGTCGTAGTTACCTCGGATCGAGGCGTAACTCGTTCGCAGGTAAGCAGCCGGGTGCAAATATCGATTCGCTCGTGCTCGTTATTCTTTTTCCTACGGCACGGGGACATATACAGAGACAGAGAGGCAGAAAGGAAGAGAGAAAGAGAGAGAGAGAGAGAGACAATGAGAGAGATAGTAGCGAAAACGAAACGACGTGAAACGGGAGAAGAAGAGAAGAGAAGCGAAGAGAAGAGAAGTGAAAAAAGAGAAGAGAAAAGAAGACAGGAGAAGAGAAGAGACGAGGTCTGTGTCTGCCCGGTGTCTCTGCACTTCTTCCATGTTCCCTTCTCTTTATGCCTATTCCGTGGTCCGTTTCCGCTTCTGTTTTATGCAATTTTCCATCTCGGAGATTCGGCGAGTATCTCCGCCGGGACCTCGAGGCATTAATTAATCCAGCAAGAGCGTCGAGGAGCGACAGACGGGCCTTGCCGTCTATAGTCTTAACAAATTGCCGGGTCCCGGGCCCGCGTATCGC
The DNA here is from genome assembly GCF_000188095.3 of Bombus impatiens. Classification (NCBI taxonomy): domain Eukaryota; kingdom Metazoa; phylum Arthropoda; class Insecta; order Hymenoptera; family Apidae; genus Bombus; species Bombus impatiens. The sequence goes on along the minus strand of NT_176796.1, from coordinate 2,252,730 downwards.
GTTCAACGGCAATTAATTAGGGACGAAATAATGATCCAGCCAGCGGGCAAGGTGAATGACTGATCGAGTTTACAATTGGGTCGAGAGACCCAGCGACGGTGTGATAGGAGTACATAGTACGGAGATGGTTTCGATGGAAAGCGAACGAGCGTCGCCGCACGATTGTCTTGGTATTTGTCGAGAGATGAAACGAGCGGAGAAGGAATCGTGATTTTCTTTTCTCCATTCTTTCGGTCGTGGTGAGTCCAGGTTCTGTACGAATGCGAAGCAAAGAAGGGGATCGAGAGTGGAAGAATCCTGAATTTTTGTGGGTAAAGCCTTTTCGAGCTTTGTTCTTCGATGATAATTAAAGGCACGTCTTCGAGACGCTGCTTAGATATTTTGAAAGTTCGCAGATTCTCCTATATCGATGGTAGACTTTGCGGTTGATATCTGTTCAATGTTCGTCGAGGCATGAAACGAGCGAGAAAGAAATCAAGATTCAGTTCTTTACGAGAGGTTAGAGTTTTGTAGAAAAACGAGACAAGGCGAAATCATTCGGATCAGGAACGACATGGATGTCTTCGAGTGGAAGTTCCGCTTTGTTCTTGTCGCTAAATATCTTTGACGACGATCGTAGCTTGCTCAGGTATTTTTAAAATTCGTAAACAATGTAATGGAGAAATGGTGTAATTCATTTTTCGCGCAACAGGATTCCTTTTCAGACTCGTTCCTTTCAACTTCCTCGCAGATGCAGCAAGATGCAGAATCCTTAAATTCGATACAAAATTATTTCAACGAGCGGTCAATTATTCAAGAAATTAGCTAATGGCTGAACAAGGAAATATTTATGAGATGTTGTCACGTTGCTAATTCGGTAAACTATAGATATTTCGGATTAAGTAGCACGAAGCGTTTATAGACGATCGTGGTAAAATAGAACGACGTGTCAAGTGTTTAACGGAGAATCAATAAATCGAGAGTTTGAAATTCTCGGGACGAGGGAAATTGATCCAGGAGTAGCCCTTCTTTGAGGAAACACACAGAATCGCATTAATATGCAACAGCTGGTTTGAAGTAATTTAAGCTGCAGAAAGCAGTTTGCATACCAATTCTCGACACACAAACGAGTTATCCGTACCCTAAATTGGCAAACGTGTATTCACAGGAAAACTAAAACATCGATGCACCATGTATTATTACTCAACTCCAAAAAGTATGATATTTAATTACCGACTATCGAACGATATTTATATGAAAAGTATATCTCTATTATTTCACATGATAAAACAATCTTATTCTTCATTTTTTCAAATTTTATTCTTCAATTTCTTCGCTCTTGTATATTTAACTGCCTAGTAATATCCCCTCCATCTCCATAAATTAATGACTGCTAAATATCTTCGATATCAAAAGCACTCGAGCTTTTAAACTTCATCGTACGATCTCAACTTATGAAAAGATGAAACAACAGCAAATTTTCTTCCTCAAATTCTTCGATATTATAACATTTTATTCTATTGGCAAGAGAAAGACCATTGGTAATGTAAGAGAGAGAAGAGTTATACAAGCAAGCGGGTAATCTATAATTATTAATTAGATACACAGAATTTAATAACTGTACCTAGTTATAGCTAATACGTAATTAATAAATAATAGCTAAGTACTTAAATAAAACTTTAAAATAGAAGTTAAAATTTCTGTATAATATCAGGGCAGGTTATTAGGCTATGTAATGCTTTATGCGTAACAATGAGACGTCAAATACTTATTTCCTGTTTTTTAAGATTGTAAGACTAATATAACGTATAATACTGGTTCATATATGGTTCATGTTGAACTCTTTCAAAAGAACTAATACGTGTTTTATAATAAAGAGACCAGATTATGGAACCATATTCCGTTATTGGCCTAACCAGGGAACGCAACGACGACTCGAGGGTGCCTCTATTGCGAAAGAATTTGGGAATTCTTTGAACAAAATTCTAAAGCTTTAAAAGCAGGAGAAATTTTTTTCCGCGAAATTCTAGTCAGAGGAGAAGCGAATACCGAGATCCTGCACAGAGTCAAGAAAACTTACAACAGTATCGTTAAGAGAATAATTATGCATAATTTCGTTTGCATTGCGACTAAATCATATAACTTTACGTTCAGTTACGTTGAACGATAGTTTGTTTAGGGAACATCAGTCACATAGTCTAAGTAACTAATACATAGTTAACATACCGTGTTTCATGCCCTAAAAATAAATTATTACAAACAAGGAAGAAAATTATTGCTCGTCTCGAAGAAGCTGCGCAACAAACCATTTCAAAGGAACCGCTAACCAAAGTAGCCAGGAAGATACACAGGAACGCGGTACGACCAGTTCCGAGCAAACAAATTCCTCGTGTATCTAGCTTGCATCGATATTCGTCGTTAATAAGTTTCAGTCCAGTGTGGCCAGGTATCCAAACAGGTAGTTCGCTCACGCTTTTGTATACGTGTGCAACCCTCTTGACTAAAGGGGTTGATTACAATATATGAATATTCAGTGGCAAGACCGCCCTCGGTGTTTCTCGTTTCTTGTTATTTTCTCGGTGTTGTTTTTTTCCTCTTCTGATCCTCCAGCGACACTGTACGGTTCTGCCCTAACTATGTATCCGCCCATCGGCCGCGCAAACTTTCGAAACCAGCTTAATTAATTCCAGCGAACGTAAAATCTTCGTTAACGCCGGTTTTGCGTTAATTAAGACAAATTAAGCAGGACCGTGGCAGAACGCGTTTTCTTCTCCGTCTGCTGGCGATTGTTGTTGATTATTTCCAGAGTCTGGAGTGTCGACAATTAAGCAGAAAGCGCTTTCTCCTCTTTCTTCGAAGAAAACCGAACAAACCTCTCGTTGGTTTAACTGGGGTCGCTGTCGCGATAATCGACTTGCACCAGGTTCCACGACTGAATACGTCGTGGTAAAGTCTAACGACGATCGTAAAATGGCTATTGGCACCGTTCGCTTACACTGCAACCGAACGTGTCATCGGTCGAGTTAACGACAAAGAGATTTAAGAGAAGGATTTCATTGCTGGGATACAGGAAACAACCAAGAAGGAACATAGAACGTTAAATGGCATCGATCGAGTGCGTCGTAAAACAAATGCCAAATATTGTCCCTAGAATTGCAATATGGATCTCTGTATACTTGTTCCATTTTATTGGCTATATTGGTCACATATTGTCTGCTTTGCCTCTAACAGGCTTATGTTTATGAACGATTTCATTTATCATTTTCTATGCATTGAACTATTATTGAGCTACACATATATAACACTCAGCTATTTTATTTATTATATTACATTCACAAACTATATTTTATTTAGTTGCGGATCTCTTCAGAAGGTCTCAAATGTATTTCCAAAATTTCCGAGAAAAGATTTCTACACTTTCCTCTTCCATTTATACACCTTATTATGCGAGCCACGTAGAAGTCGAACCGATCCCCTTCACCCAGGACAAAAATATATTTTCTGGATAGTTAAACACGGATCATATATCTTTTGGAACGTGGAATTGATTAATTTGGCTTTTGGGTGCACTCGTTTGCACGAGTAATCGAAAAAAGATCTCGGAATCGCCTAATAGGATCCACCTTCGAAACGATTTTGCAAAATTCCTCTCGTCCCAAACCGCTTTGACAAATGACGAGACGAAAAGCGGAAGAAAGCGGAAAGTGAGAACGCGTTCAAATTTGAAAAAATCTGCGAAATTCTGGAAATAATTTGGCGACAGAGGCTGGAATCTCTGTTTGGGGCCAGCCCGTTATCAGCTTGAACGTGTTGCGCTGTCCGTGCCGATGCGAACAGCAAACACGGAAGTATGTCGACTAACAAACGGAAGTTCGGAATTCAATCAACCTTTGATGGGGTTGGGAGGAAGGGAGGCGTTTGGCTAACCTTTGACCGGCCGGTTTACGTAACCGGTCAGGATGCACGCGGCCACGTAAACGATTCTCCAATGGTAAATTCATGCGAACGATCGGCTGCTGTTTGTGCTTATAATCTGGTTGCAGGAAACGGTAGGAGAAACGGCTCGGAAAGAAAGAGGAAGACGTCGAAATGCAATTTAATCAGATTTGGTTAGGGAGAGTGAGTTTCAGGAAACGGTGGAGCATCGATGGAACTTCCAGTTTGGCCAATTGATCGGTGAAACTTTGATTTCTTGATCGTGCGATGTTTTCCAAACGCGTGTTAACGATGATCGACGAGCGACTGATCGGCTAGCTAGTTTCTCTGATTTAAAAATCTCACTCTGTGTAACCAGAATTTATTTAATTTGCTTATCAGAGATACGATTATAATTTATTAGGATTTTGTTTCTATAATCTGAATTTTATACGGTAGTAGGTGTTATGTATTTTTTTAGCTGAATTACTTCTGGCATTTAGAGATTTAACTCTTTAGTCTTTAATGTAAACTCGTGACTCTTGAAATTCCCATCTTTCACAGAGGGTCGCGCCTTCTGGCTTCAGAAGTTTCGTTAATTACCAGCGGTGAGTGCGATAATTTTGATCAAAAGAGACACACTGGGACATGTAAAAATGCATTGGAACGCGTAACCCTTTGCGGTATGGAAAATGAATATTCTACGCAGAATATCATTGAAAATGCTTTGTTAAGTATCACTTATACGATTAATTTACCTCGTCCAGCTAAAAAACCTGAAGAAAGTGAAAACAAAAAGTTGAGCAGATTTAAACGTACGAACAAAGAACTTTTATCGGAATCATATTTTTGAAGGTGGCCATCAACGTACATTATCGGCCAGGAACAAAGCGGTCCGTATAAATTTAACAAAGTTCAATTCTCCGGAGCGTTGGTATGCCAATAGGACAGACGATTACACGAATGAGAGAAAAGAGAGAGAGAGAGAGAGTAAAAGAGATAGGTTAACACGCGTCGATCGCAGCTTGATTACATTGCGACAATTAACGTGCCAGATGGGAAAGTGAGTTATCGAAAATCGGGGCAGACCCGCAGCTTGATGTCGCTTTAAAATTTCCCGCCATCTCTCCCGCTCTATTTCCGTATAATCGATTTGATTTCCGTCAAATTGATTTTACTCGAACGACAGGGAAAATCAGTCAGTTTCCACGCTACTCGATTTTCTCGTCGATCTGTATCGGCAGTTGTTAGATCGGCGTTTTGTCAGCCAGTTTGAAAGATCGTTGCTTTCCTACGATGATGTTCTCGCGGTTCTGCTCGACTGTTTCGAGTAAATTTTATGTGACAAACGCGGAGAATGCCACTTACGTATCAGTCTCGTGGTTGATTATTAAACTCTGCAGGTTATCAAGATATCTTCATACAGTGGCTCAGAAAGCGTTTATGACATTTTCGTGATCTACTTTGTATAATCGTGATTCGATATAAAATATTCCAAGATTGAAACATACGAACCATTCGAAGAACCAGTCACAAATCTGACTCAGGAGTGTTTTCAGGCAATAGGTGCGAACGTGGCCTAAATATTATACGACGATAAGTCAGCCGATTCCCAATCTACTTACAGCCTAACCCGCTCACCGTAGCCTCAAAATCTGCCTGAATCACCAGCATCCGAACAATTATCACCAGTGGCCCATATCCCGACGACGAAAAGCACTAGCTTTGCCGCAATTTTCTCCCCCTTTCATACACCTTCCATTCATTCGTCGACCTTTCTCCATCCGTATTTCAGTCCCGTCGAAAACTAAGGGGCTGTCAGATGTAAGCGGGCTGAAAGCTCGCACAGTCCAACAAAATCATAATTCGAAGTTCGTGACCGGACTGGCCCAGCAAGTGTAAGAGAAAGGAAGAGGATGAGGAGACGTGTTCTCCTCTTTGCTTTTGCTTGCAAGCTGAAGAGAGTAGCACTGGGTGACGAAGAGAGAGAGAGAGAGAGAGAGAGTCGACGCGAAGCATTCGTGGCTCTTTGATTGCCTTGGCTTCAACTCCGTCGGCCCGTGTGTGCTCATTTGCATAGGTCGGGCTAGCTCGCTCGTTTTCAACGTGCAGACTTCCTTCCGCTCCGCGTCGATGCGCGTTAG
>NT_176796.1:2220070-2246173 GCF_000188095.3 Bombus impatiens | reverse complement strand
TGCAACCGCCTCCGTCTCTCGCCCTTCCGCCGCTAAACCTTCCAACCTTGAGAATAGGTTATTGCGCGGTACGGATTCAACATTCCCGAAGCGTTTATCGGGGAGAACACGGCGTGGGCGCCCGGGCGTTCCGGTTACAGGGAAACGCGCGCTGATATAAAGGTAATCAAAGGCCGAGGATCTGGCGTCGGAACGATTGATTGCATTCCAGGAGCGGGCCGGGGCCTGGATATTTCAGAGTTCGTTATTGGAAATCACTGCACGTCGTCTCGTGGCGCGACGCTCGCCCCGCGGGCCTGTTTTATTGCACCGCCCGAAACAATCGCCCGGTTTAATCTGCTTTGCCAACGGTGTTGCTGAAAATAACGACTGTGAAAACACGCCGCGTAACTGCTTCGTCCTGGACCACGTTTGCGCGTCCGGTACCGTTGCCAAGAATTTTCGAAGACAGCTATTGCGAGGAATGTGCACAATGATTGAATTCTGAGGATTAGAGGTGGAATGGATTGGTAGACGTTGGAAGTTGACGTTGGACGATTCCAAGTATCGAGAAGTTTGGATTGGATATCGTCAGTATTATATGGTTACGATAGGACAGTAACTTGTAGAAAGGAAAAGTTGTCTGACTTAAAGACACTTATACTACTGTGGATATTTGTGGCTGTATTAAGGATACGATTTTCTACATAGGTTTGAGAAGATTCGAATTCGGTATTTCGTTTCCACTTTCTGTATCGAATCGTTCTTTCAATTACGAATAAAATGCTCGACCAATCGTTAATAAAATTTATTCAGTACTATATATATGTAAAAAGCATGGGTTAAAGTGTTAGATGGATCTACGATGCCATACGAAGGATCGAATACATAATGAAATGTGACAAATGCATCGTAACTTAAAATAATATGGATTATTGTACACATTTTATTCGAAGTATCCGCTTATTCTAGAACACCAAGCGTCTTTTATTATTATTATTATTTGCTTTACTTCGCAGAATCTTTCAATTTGTCACTTGCTTTGTTTCTTCATAGAAACAATCTTTCGAGAAAGGATACAATTTGAGACTCACATCTGAAGCTTGAACTATATCATTCATTAAAGAACTAGAAAGAAAGCCAATAACAAAAAAGGTTCTCCTTTGCTTTCAAAGGCGCGTGGATAAATCAAATATCCTGACAATCGTGACATCGCATCGATAAGTTATTAACAAATGCGTATCGGTGGCGAAAATTCTGTTCAAATATCATTTTGTATGCTCGAACGTAAGCATCGGTATCAGGTTGGAAAACAAACAAGGGATGAATTTTAACCGGTAATTTAATGGTGGCTGCAACGTTTTCGTTTTATCTTCCTTCTGTTTCATCCGTCGATACGGTTTCGAATTTCCCCGGCGTTTCCAATGTAAATTTGCCACGCCGCGGATTTTTCCCCGTTCGCCAGACTCTATTTATGGAACGTGCGACAATTCGCGATAAATTGTTACGTGCGCCGCGTTCACGCGCCGAAAATCGCCCGTCGATAATTAATCCTGACGCGACTATTGCTCGTATCCTGGATATTTAATCGTTCGTTGTTCGTTGCCACTTGGCGAATCGCTTCTGTTCTACTATGATAAATCATTGGACAAAAGTCTGGCATTATTGTGCGTTCCATTGAATCTAAAAACTTACAAAGATATATCGATTGAGAATTCTGTTCCTTTACGGTGTATAATTAAAGATACAGTACGATATTTACGGTATATATTACAATGGCAATTTCGAATCGACGAGAAAAGATTAGTTTAGAACTCTGTTTCTTTACGAAGCTGTAAGAAATTGCTAGAATTTAATCTTGGAATTGAGATTAATAATCTGTGGAAGACACAATGTTTGTGTTGAAACAATATAATGTGATATTTATTAAATAATTATTACAGGAATTATAAGTGTGCGTTGTGGAATGTAGACAGTTGGCTAGTTATTCACAGACTGACTGGCTTAGTGACTCGTGGCCCTTGAAAAGGTTTAGAACCCCACTCTCTATGCAGTAACGAGTGTGACCCGTGTGGATGTCTGTGTGGCGTCACATGTGCCACAGGAACCTTCTAGTAGCTTCTCGACGTACCCATCGAGAATGTTCCATTCATATCCTTACGCTTCTTCCGTCGAATTCTCGAAAGAGCATGCACCTGCTAGCCGCCGTGGTACATCTCACGAACGCACGCTAGTGCGGATATCGCTGGGCAACGAAGGAAAGAATCCGTTCGATCAATCACCTCATCTGTATGCGATTAATATCGTTGTATTCCAATAGAAATCCATCGAATCGAAAACAATTATCGCGGAAAACTTTTGCTCGAAAATCTATCGAATATAAAACTAATTATCTTTGAAACTTAAAGTGAAAATTTCGAAAGAATAGCAACAGAAGATTCAGTATACGACGAAAGTTCGGAAAAGTGATCCTAAACTGTTGCTTAGTAGCGTATACCTAATAGTAATATCCACGTGTTAGATTTTTGTATTCGACGGTGTCAATATTGGATTCCACGATTTCAGAATTGTTCAGATGGTATTTCACGAATCGGAGGTCGATTCCACGACACGATGGTTGGCGGTATCGGGTGCCACGATTTGGCAGATATCAGTGTTGGATTCCACGACTCGGAGATTTCCGATATTGGGTGCTGCGTCTTAATACAACCGTCATTGTGGTGTCCTACGAGTCAGGACCCGGTATTGGGATCAATGGTTTGACAATCGTTAGATATCACAATTTCACTGCGGTGGCCCTTTGCGATTGAAAGATTATTATAGCAAAATGGCAGATTTCTGCTGAATATTCTTTTTAACTAGGAAACCAAAAACTTGTACGCTTTATCTGTCGTGTGTGTATTTGAACTACAACTCTTTACCGTATTAAATCATTCGAATCACTATATTTCTCTACATTTGATAAATTTCTGTTTTTTTTTTTTTTTTTAATTGGGGGAAGATATATTAGGGTCTTTCCGAAAACATTAAACATCTTCCGATTCGTTGAAAAGAATGCGACATTCTTCCATATGTAAACCTTCTTCCAGCAGAAAATGTTCCAGAAATCATTATCCGAAGGAAACAAAATCGTTTCCACGAAATTTCTCTTACGATCTATGTTCGAGACAGTGACAAAACCTTATTAAAATTCTATTCTCTAATTCGCAAGATTTTTCTTTTGATCCGGCTCGCTCCAAAGCAATCTCGTTCACTGGCTGTTCGAACGAAGCGTTCGCGAAATTTCAGGTTTTCACGTCGTGGAAGCGGCTGGCGTCGGAGTCGCTGTTGAATCATGCAGGAACAGAGACGCAAAAGGAACGGAAGGACGGAGACAATATCGAGGAAACGAGAACGTCGAAGGAAATAAAACTGTGCCCGGTGGATCCGGACGCGGTAGACACGGTCAACACAGGAACGAGGGAGGAGAGATGTTCTCGAGAGTCCAGCGGGGGACGATACACGCTGAGGAAATCTCTGCGTGTAATTGCACGAGCCAAAGGGAATCGCGGGCCGGGCAGCTTTTACGATTCATTTTCGACGATGTTCGAAGAGGAAACGTCGATGAGCGGAATAAAAAGAGAGAAAAAGAGAAAGGAGACGATTGGAATGATGAACGCGTAAAATAGACACGAGACTAAGAAACGAGCGTAAAACGAACGGGAACACAAACACGGAATGGCAGGTTCGAAGAAAAAAAGGGTGCGCGAGGCGATTCGACGCGTGGTCGAACGAAGATCGAAGGGAACATCGAAAGAACCTGCAAGTTCCGTTTTTACGACGAGAAACTACGACTCCGTCTAGTGTACCCTATGGTGTTGCAGACTGGAAAAAAAGTTGCGAGAAGAGGGATGGAAGTGGAAAGAATTATGGAGTGTAGGAACACGCAGAGCTGAGAGAAAACTGGGGAATTTTCGTTTGGAACGTGTCATTCGTAGATGTGTCTGCGGGGTTTGGGTATAACAGTTTGAGCTAATCGCGATGATTCTTCTATCGGCTTGCTTTCCACCCAGAAGAAGCTGAGAAATTAAACTAGCTAAAGATTAAAGTTACCTTTTAAATTCCCTGATATCAGGTACATTAATCAACTCCACCGCTAAAATGAAAGCAGAGGAAAGCGATGACGTTACAAACACGATTTTCTTAAATGTTTATCTATATACGCCATCTCTGCGTTATAAATGAATTTATGGTAGTAAGTCGTCGGAGAAACGAAGATTAATCACGTATCTACGTAATGAAATTGGAAAATTATAAAGCGGCCAAGTTGATCAGGCTCGTATATAAATCATAAAATCATAGCAGATCATCTCATCTATAATTTCATGATTAAATTAAAAAATTCCAAGATATGCATATGTACAGTGTACATTTAAGAGATGTATCGCGAAGGAAGAGATTCGATTTCTTATTTCGACAATCTTGTAGTTGAAAGGTAGTAAAAAGTACAAAGAATCGGCAAGAAATCGCAATTAAGTCCGGACAGTTGACTAACGGTTCCGATAGGTAGAACACGAGCAGCAAAATCAGAAAGAACAAAACGGCAGGTACCGAGATTGGAGGCTGCACGAATGGTCAACAAAAGGTCTCGCCGAACAATTCTCCGCGAAACGATACACTCTGGAAAAGTGAGATGGATAGAGAAGAAAGACTAGTTGGATACGTCCGTACGAGGATAGAGAAATGGTCTTCTACCCTTAGCCCTGTTAGAACAAGAAGGAAATTCGCTCGAGTGTCCTGTACCAGGAGCGAAATAAATCAAGATTCAACGGTTCACCTATCTCAGTCGCAAACTAAACAAGATGATATATCGTTGCATGCGACGATCGCTTAAAAATCGATCTTGTGTATCTCTTGGAAGAGTGTCCTTTAGGGAAGAGTAATTGAAACGACGCGAGCATGTAAAACAAACGAATTGCTGCAGTAAACAACAGGATTTTGAATCGAGATTTATTTAACGTGAAATTGAAATTGCAATAATGCGAAACGACGATAAACGCGGAAATAAATCGAATTATCCTGAAATTGAAATATGAAATATTTCTCATCCTGCTATGTTTCTATGTGCTAAAAAAATTTCGTTCAATTTGCCTACTTTTTCTAACGATATTGACTTCTTTTAAATCTTCTCAATTGTTACAACGAAAGGAATATTAAGCCATAAATATTCGACGATTGTATATAATGAATTTAATCGTGAATTTTTAGTACCTGTTTTCTCTACACAGGAACCTTCGATGGAACGAAATATGTTTGCAGAAAGAGAACGATATTCGGTAACGTGGCTCACGAATTCCAAGCTCTTTCCCCTAACATCACCCAGTTTTTTACGGATCCCTATAATAACAGGCATCCGATTTCTAATTGTGAGAACACGCTACTTGAATAATCAATAGTGCGTGATGTTTTAACGACGTTGCAATTCAATTACAACGAGCTTGTCGGCGAGGATGCTTATTACAGTTAACTGTTTCTAGGGTGCAGAAGTGCCCGTCTATAGCAGCCAACGAACTCGTTGCAAAACGTAACTGAGATCGCCAGAAACGCGAACGCCTACTACTATGCTTTGGCACTCTAACGAATAGCAGATGTTCGAAACTTTATCGCGAAAGCAACCATGCAAGGCTGTAACCAGATTCGAGTCGGAGATGTGCATGAGTTGAGCCAACGGTGATCGTAAGAGGAAAAAGAACTCGCTGAAACTCAATCGGAGAATTGCGCAAATTGTTTTGTAAATTAATCCCTGCAACCGGATGATCTTCCAGATCTTGTAACTATCATTTAGAATAATCTCGATCGCAGGAAAATTTCTAGAAGAATAGCGACTTAAGGTAAATGTAATCCCAAGGGAAGAAAGACTCGTTGAAACTGAACCGGAGAGCTGCTCTAATTTTTTTACAAATTGATTCTAACAGCTGAACCTTGTGATCGGGAAAATCATTTGGAGCGGCAATTGGTCGAAGGAATATTATACGTGGAGGAATATCTTACGTGAAAATTCTACATTTCTCGCGGTATTCCGACTACTGAAAATAGAGGGAGCATGTGTTTGAAATTAGTATACGTACGTAAGGAAAGTGCATACAACAAAAAATTTATCGAATTGCAAATATTGTAGATAATTAAAAAAAAAAAGCGGGTTAGTTAATCTGAAGCGAGTTTTAAATTTGAATTAGAATCGCGTAGCTGCGACACGATATACTAGAATATAACAATTTTATAACGTATCCAAGCTATCATATTTCATCATTAATTTATAAAATGAACTAGGTGTGATATAACTCGCCGCTTAAAACACTCGGCGAATATGCAGCGGTCGAGGTACACCGACAAAATTATTATTTTCTACGACACGGTGATTTTTCTAATTAATAGTTCGGATAATTTGTCAGCGGGTGCACGAGGTGGCTCGACAGCACGGAGAAAAATTGCGGTTCCAGCTTTATCGCGCGCGTTAATGGGACTTATTACTGCTCGATCGAGGTGCATTAATTACGGCCACGGTGGCTGTGATTTAATCAATCAATTACGTAACTCCGTAACCAAGGACGAAACGTGATACCCCGTGGTGTGTGTCGCGAAGATGTATCAGGCTTTAGAAACTCGCTGACGATCCGATTAGACGCGTTTCCCATCGTTCAAACTATCTCGTTACGCTGATAACCCAAATCGAGTTAAAAATGGAAATTGTTCAATGATTACGGATAACTCGCGGATCGATATGTTCGCATGATATCACTTCGTTCTGAAAATTTATATAACCCGATAGAAGACTCTTCGAATCTATTAGATATAACAGAAGCCAGGGGACATTAGAAAATAATATTTAGCAATAGAACATTTGCAGTAGTTAAACTGTGAAGGAGAAGTACAAGCATTTCAGTGAATTAAACTAACGAGTCAAATATTATTCTGGTAGATCTGTATTCTCAATGAAAGAACTTTGCAGAAACTTCAGTAGTTCGATCGAATATTAAACATTTTCACACCAGGTAAAAATACCTTCTCATATTCTGAAGGTTTTTTTTAAAATTATTTTTAACTTCAAATTACCATTTTTATAATATTTTTATATAGAACTCCGATGCTGAAAAATTGTATTTCCACCAAGTTCTGCATATACGATTAAAACAGTGGTAGAAAATCCAGAATCGAAAAATGCCACCGTCTAAATTTCTGAACCATTATGATAACTGCTTCTCGCGTGCAGAATTCTCAAAAAGTTCTGTCATACTTCTAAAATAATCGAAGCCAATTAGCGTATATTGAACGCGACGAATGGCGATTTCAAAGTCCTATTTTCTATCGGCGACAGTGGCATAATTTAAAAAATTGCCGACAAACTGCGAATGCCGCAATATGAAAACCGACGCTCCGCGAGAAGAGCAATCGTTATTCTCGATTCGATATTTTCATGGCGCATAATGGGTCACTCTGAATGCTTGAAAATTGGTAATATTATATTTTCGGGATGTCCAACGTGGCCGACGGATGAAAGGTAGACGCGACGCGACGTCGACGCTAATCAAAAAGAATACGTCCTGAAAACGTCACGTAGAATAATCCATGCTTGGCAGCCGAATTATGCGACTTTCACGTTGGTCGCATTTCAACCGGCTATGCGATCATCCGAATATTTATCACGGAAGCTTGTACGATATTAATTTACTCTTTTTCTTTTACTGTAAGTTGAAGAGTTGAAATTTGTTTTTCGAAGCGTGCATCTTATGGAAAAGCAATTTTATCGTTTAATTTTTTCATGAAACACGGTAGTTTTTTTCCTCGAAACGAGGGAAATTTATAGCTGATTAGTAACTTGTAAAACTAACTTCTGGCTTCTTCGAGTCGAAGAAAGTACAAGCGAAGTCGTTTAATCGCTAGCTGGAAGGTTCTGTGGCGGCACCTTATTTACACAAAACGTTATTCGATGTTGTACACTGCTGTTACCATTGTACGATCTAAAAGAAATACCGAAATAAAAGAATTACTATTATTTTTTATTTGTAATTGATACTGAATAGAGCTTGCAAAAAATTACTGTTTTCCTACTACTATTTCTATATCTACCTTTATACTATTTCGGAAACTTTCAGCCAACGAATAGGAAACTAAATAGTCCAACTTTCGAAAATTGAATAAAACAGAATAACGAGAAATAAATTAAATTTCCCTACGAAGGTAAGTTTTTACAAATGGTATATTCAGATACTAAATCAAAATAGAGACAAAAAGAGACGTAGTTTTCGAGGATTTTCCTACGGGTTTCTAGTGCAACAGAAACTCATCCGGCCGAAGTTCCAACCTTATTCCATAAGTGTCAACCCCTTGCTGACAACGCATTTTTACGTTGAAATATCGTCGCTATAAATCACTGGCTGTACGAGCGTGTCGCGATTGCATTATAAAATGCAGGTAAATTAATTTCGATCGAGAGAACATCGAGGAACAAAGTGAAGAGACGCGACGATTGGTCCATACGCATATTGGTAGCGTGACTGCATGTACCACTGCACTGCCATCGAAATAGAAATTTATGGAGAATTGGCGAAGCTGAAACGGTGGCCACTTGCCCGTTTCATGGCCGTCGAACGATATTTAATAGATTCCCTGCGACGCAAAGTGCGCCCTCGTTTTCATTAAATTTCACGCGAAAGCGCGCCTTCGGAAACTTTGAAGACACTTTGAAAGCCGCTCCACCAGTTCCTGGATAACTACTTTTTCTGATGAGTTTAAAAGTGATTGGCACGATGACATTTCGTGGATTCCCTTTTGCGAAAAAAAAAAAAAATGATAGATGGGTAATTGCATCGCGTAATCTATATACAGTTGAAACAAAATGAAAATGAAAATTTCGATTTATTATTTTGAACGTAATTTCGAAGAATTTCGTTTCAAAGTTTTTATCTTGCGGTCTTTATATCGTTCGTTGCTCGATCTCTACGAGTAATTTTACATTTATTCGCGCGAAGAGATTTGTTTGCCGACCGTTAGGGATCATCGCGTTGATCCATTTCTAAATCTGAATAACCAATAAACAAAGCCTCAAACGTAATTGTTTATCCACATTTGTCTTGTACTGACTTGCGAAAGCACCGCGTAAATGTTTTACCATCTATTACAGAACGGTATGAATAACAAATACTTCACTCATGCTTCCTCTTCGATCGATATATCGTTTTCGTCGAACGTAACAAATCGATGAAAGGAAATAGCGATCGATTAATCACTGGTCAGCGATTCGCTGTGCCAGCAGGTTCGCCAGGTATTAAAGGAGCGCATTAAAGGATGATATGCCGTGTAACGTTGTTCGCGGCGGTAGGTATAATCCCGAAATTACGAGCGGAGCTACGCACTTCGGCTGTGGCAAAGATTATGGGCTCTGGAAGTTCGCGCGCGGCGGCCAATTAGAATCTCGTAATTCCTGCGAGTCCGTGTAACAACGTTAATTCTAGACTGGTAGAGCGAGCGTGAGTGGAAAACGTGGCGCGATCGCCGGAAATCCTATGCAGAAACACGGTCGTGAATGCTAGCGATTCAAACGTCAGTAAAGGTAAAATGAAAAAAAAAAAAAGAAAAAGAAGAGAGAAAACGTTTCCTCCCCTAGAAATCATCGCGATTATTGCGCGAGAGCAAGCAGCACCGCGCACTACGTGTTCCACGTAGCGGAACCACTTAAATCACGAGTGGTTCATTAACTTTACGCAGGTTACAAGGCAGAGGATCGCGCGGCCCTCGAGCAGCACCGGCCCACGAGAACCCAATTAAAATTCTGTAATTTCAATAAAGTATCACCGGCGAGAATTCATCGCGAAGCCGATTCGAGACCGCAGCTCGCGTTCGCTCGTCGTTCCTCGACCTAGTTGGTTACCTTCGCTAATGGGGTTTCGATGCCCATCAAGACACACGCTTCGGCTTGCTGTGTAACATTTCATTTTACTCGTGGTAATTCGGTCTTTTCGTATCTCGCGATGATTTTATAACGATATGTTTTTTTTTCTTTTTGGTTTGTGGAATTCGGAACGTTATACTGATACACGTTCGATGACTACAAAAGATATTTGCATATACCTACCATTATTCTTCAACGAAGGGTCTAGAATTAATTTTCGTAGCACCAAATTTTTATGATCGCATGAAACTATTCTTAAACGAAACGAAGCTTAATATACGTACATGGACCTAATTAATTCGTAATAAATTAATAACAAATACTTCTGGTAGCTCTATTTAGTAGCTACCGTACGAGTGTCTGCAATAAATTATATTATTTTACGTCGTCACAAAAATTACCGTAGAATTTTAGTTATCCAATTCCAGAGGAAATATTCTTACCTAAAGAATACTGTCTGAACCTTTTCGCACTTATCGTTCGTACCGTTTCATCCAAACATACGTTTTACTGAAATCCTGCCCAAGCGTCCTCGAGAATATCGAAAGGAAAACGAAGTTGCATAAACTCTACCTTTGCACGATTCGATGTCCAATTAGATACATCCTTCAAACCATCCCTTTTCGCTCGGGACCTATTCCATAGAATGGCGCTTTCGTCTCGCGTGAGATTCCATCGGGGTCGCGATGCACGCTTTGAGGAACGTTTAAACCGTAGAAGGAACCGTGACTGTTGAGACGGAAACTTTTTTCCCTCCCGCCTTGCAATTTCACGTAATTACGTGCTGACGGGCGTGAATCCACGCGGAAAGTAACGCGAGTTCGCGAAACGTAATTGGCCGGGACAGAGATTTCCATCGGGCCGCGGGCAATCGGACGAGATAGGCGAGCTAAGGGATAAAAAGAGAGATCGACGAAACGACGTTGGAGTGGTCCCGGTTTGAACAATGTAATTCGTCGTTCGTAGCGCGGCCATTAATTCGCAAAATTAGACGTATAAATCGAAGATGAAGCGGGCAAGATCCCGCGTGGATGGCTAACAGCGGAATAGGAGCAAACGCGCCATTATTTCCTCTCGACCCAATGAAACGCTGGATCATCGTGCTCTGTTCGCGATTCACGATAGAATCTTATTTTTTTATTTTATTATAATCTCCTCACAGTGAAAGACCATAAAAAAAAAAAGAAAAAGAAAAGACTATCCTCGACATAACCGTGGAATCCTTTTGATCTCTAATTGGTCTGCGATTGGATTGGTCTGCATTAACTCGAAGCATCGGCGGGTTTGGATTCGAATTTTGAATCCTTTCGGACTTTTCGCTGATTTTTTTATACTTTATTCAGCCCCGATCGAACGTGATTCCACTTGAGTCTCGATTTAATTAATCCAGTTGCTTAATTGGAAGCAATCTGACTTTCGCAAGTTGATCTCATACGTGAATAGACTTCGTACAATGTTTGGATGATCGATAAATTTGGCTTGCGTACGATCGAAGGATGGTTAAGCTTTACCGTAGGTATACGGTTGCAAAAATTTATGCAGTTATCGGTTTGATAACGTTTATTAACAAGGAATGGCACGATATTGTCATCGATATTAAACATAACTGGCGTAACTTTTCACGATATCCATCGCTCTGGATGAAAAATTCCCGATGAAAACTCTCGTTTCACTTTGATTTCGACAATCAAGAAAATGGAACCGAAAATATACAATACACTAGCATAGCAGGCAATTGAAAAAAAAAATAAATATCTCATAGAGAACTTTCATTGCGTAATTGGTTGTCATAAACATGGTTTATTAAACGCTTCATCTACGTACACATCCCGGTTTCGTGCAAGTTATCGTAGCTATTATGACACCACGTAATTTTGGACAGTGCCGAAACCAGACGTATTTAACGACCGAATCAACATCGACGATTAAAACAATTTCATCTGGATTAGTTGACGATTAAACGGTTCGCTGACGCGTGTTAGACATACGATCGAATTCGTCGGAAGTTACGACGCGCGTTACGATGCCGGAATTTGACAAACAAAACGAGAAGAAACATTAACGTAGATCTGAATAGAATTCGCGGGCCTATTATTCAACGGTTATCACCGCGCAAGGCAAATGAGAGGCGCTCGTCAGTCAGGAATAGTTTTTGTCTCGTAATAAACGAGCTCTTTTATGAACGGAGCGAGGCAAAATACTTGAAATAACTCCACGAACGAGCAGCTCAAATGCTCGAATCAAAGTCCAAACTGTATACACCGAAACGGCCAAGCGTTTTAACGAATAAGTTATAACATAGTTCCGGAATAGTTGCGCCGTTATTTCGTGCTTTACCGTGCTCGCCTTTTACGATACTTCGATAGCATCCAATTTAATGGAGAAACGTATAGAAATGGAAAGGAATTTCTCTTCGTTAATCAAATTTCCGACGTATTTCGTAAGAAAGTTTCATCGTTTCTTATGATTGTTGTCTATTCGCGACGTTCGTTTTTAACTGATAGAACATTCGTCCGGTATCTTTGCTTTATTCGTCGGATCAAGGTCCGCCTCGATGTAGCAGCTCGCTCGGTTTTCCACTATGGCAATCACTCTCCTAAAACGTTTCTAATCAAATTCGAGAAATGAACATAGCTCAAATATTCCTTCGCGAAGTGAAATTACTCGCGGCTGCGAGTGTAATTCTCGTGGATGCGAAGACAGCAGAGAGAGCGACCGCAAGTTTATCAATTCAATTTCCTATCGAACCTAAGCGCGTAGAAATCGCGTTTTTTTAAATTTCGTCATAGATCATGTTGAGATTATTCGATGTGTAAACAGAGAAAACTCGTGGATAAATTGTAAGATGGAAAATATATTTAAATAGAAGCGTAATTATAAGTAAGAATACAATTTGAGCTGGTCCAGATCCGCACGCTAGCTGTGTTACCCAATAACTGAAAACCCCGAAGCAAACGTCGCCTGTCTACCGTTTATGGTCTGTGTTCGTCGCAGTCTTTTGTCTACACGCTGTCGATGGCTTCGGTGCTTGAGAAAACTAAAAAACACCAGATGTAGAGTTTTCTTAGAAGTGATGACCACTTCAACGGATCATGATCTATCTGTGAAACACAGTGTATATGATCTATGCTGTAGTAACAATTTTTATACAAAAATTATACGAATAGACAAAGAAGTTTATTTCTATCAAAATAGATGCGATTTACACGAAACGAAGTATAAATATTTCTTTGCCGCATACATAGACAGACTATCTTCCTCTCCCTTCTTCCTCCACCCTTTTCGTTCCTTCTTTGATTTTTTATTACGCGAGTAACGACGTTCATCTTACAGAAGCCGCGAGACAAAAGATTTAACCTAACACCTATCAAAAAACAATATCCTACCATTGGAAATCAAAAAATTCCTCTTCTTCGAAAAAAAATCTATTAAGCGTACGGATAGAGGCTATTAAAAAAGATTCCGAGGAATTCGAGCGACACGTGAAATCGAACGATCTACAAGGCATGACTGGCCTACATATCGTCGCCCTTAATATTTTATCGGCGGCATTCCGGATTCCGGCGCGGAAAACAGCCGAGTGAGATGGGACGTGCATTGTCATGAAGTGGCGCCGGGGCTAGACGACAGGGGCGGCACAGGGGGAACAGGTGAATCTCAAGGCAAAAGGGGACTCGAAGGGGGTGGGACGCGTTTGAAAGGTGCGATATCTCGCCCGTCGTTCGAGTACCATCGACCCCTCGTCGCGCGTCTTGCTAAAAGGTGATACGACACGCCGCATCCGCTGCATTTAACAATCGCGTTTCTTAGCAGCACGATGATTATATATCGTTTCGACGTGCAGCTTGTCCAGGATGCGCCGGAAATTATTTTCAATAATTTTATGGCCATTCGTCGAGAAGTTATTTAGCCTGGATCCTTCGTGAAAGATTTAGAAGATTAGAAGTTTCGTGAGAATCGACTGTCGTTGTAGATTTCTCCAGTTTTACCCTTGAAATTATTTGAAGCAAAGAAGCGAAGAAATATTTATGGCGAAGATGTTTTACTTTCGCGAATAATTTAATCGAAGATCGGAAGATCTACGAGGGTGGATCGTCGTTGCAGATTTCTTTACTTGCGTCTTTGAAATTCTAAGTACAAACGAACATCTTGCGCGTTCTACAATTTGCAGAAATCTGTTTCCTTTTAACGTGTCGCTTTATGCAAAGTCATAAAATAGAAGAAAAGAGAGTAAATTTTGATTTAAGGGAACGTGCATTAGTATTTGGTATACAGAGAAAGAAAAACGTAGGTATTCGAATCTGACGGCGCAAACGGAAGAGGACTACTCGTAGCGGAATCAACAGAGAGAGAATAAAATGTTGGAGCAATGATGGGAACGCTAAGGTTCCATTCAATTTGATTCGACTTGAGTGTTTCTCACGCCTTGAGCACCTCTTTCGTTCAAAGTACCGGAATGCGTCTGGCTCGTTAGATTAACTACGACGCGTCATTGCAAAAATGGACTTACCGATACCAGCAT
This sequence comes from Bombus impatiens, assembly GCF_000188095.3. Lineage (NCBI taxonomy): Eukaryota > Metazoa > Arthropoda > Insecta > Hymenoptera > Apidae > Bombus > Bombus impatiens. The sequence continues at coordinate 2,231,744 of NT_176796.1, read as the reverse complement.
CGACTAAAAGCGAATGGCACTGTGATCTACGTACCTGCAACACAAAAAGAAACAACGTTAGCTTCGTCATAAAGGGAAACAAGCCGGAGATGTTTAAAAAAAAAAAAAATAGCAAGCCTGTCGGATATCGAAAAAATATTCACAAACTGGAAACGTTGATATTTTGCAAATATTTGCGAATGTTTGTAACGCACCGTTGCAGTTATCATGACTTTTTCAAATTAAAGGAAAATGAATGCTTCTCGATAAAAAAAAAAGTCTGAAAAATAGCGCTCAAGCGTACAACACGAAAGCAAATGAAAGAATTTGCTTCGAATGAAAACAAATTTCTTTCAACTGTGTATTGGAAATTTCGACGTTACAAAATAAAATTGAGATCTAAAAAATAGTTTGTGAAATCCATATCTCGATGGATAGTGACGATACTATCGCAGTCGACGGTCGATGCAACTTTTACTAATTGTGCCGTCTATGAAATTAATCAAAACCCATAATTCGAACTGCAAATGAGAACGTCGATCGCTATTTCACTAAGCGAACGTGATCCAACGCTGGACAATTCAGCCGAGCACAACACGTCGTTGCCCCGTTGTTTAATGGACGATGGATCCGGTTGTAATAATAATGCCGACGGGTTCACTAACCTAACGATTCGTCTCCTAACCTGGCTAGGTAGACGCATTAAAGGTGAGCTAACGTAAATCGTGTCGCGACGACCAAGCAAACTGCATTTCGTTCTCCTTTATCGCCCCGAGAATAATAAATTCCCTGTCGACAACGATGAATAATAAATATATAAATTGAACATACCTATTACTGCTTCATTATATAGTACGAAACAAAGCGAGGAAGACTTTGCAATTACAAATTAAACCTTAACGCGTTTCACTTGTAGAAAGAGATAAAAATACCACGAATTGTATATCGTCGTTATTTATTAAAATTAAACATTCTCAATGCGGCTATTACGTTTAACGTACTCTAGTATTACAGAACCAGGAGTAATATTCGCCAGTTCTAGGATCGAAGATAAACATTTTCGTAGTTTGAAGATAAAACGAAACGCATATTATTTTTTAACTTTATTAAAAAGATATTTCTATTTCACTGGAACCTCTCGCGCTCTGGATTTCATATAAGACAAAGTTCATACGCATAACGTGGAAGAATTCCATTGTATTTTTCCATTGTATATATAAAATAATATAAATATGACGGTACTAATAAAAAAGTATAAAAAATAAAAGATAAATGGTAAAAGCTATATATGTTAAAAGAAAGAGATTTTCCCATAAGAAAGAGATTTAATAAAAAGGAAGAAAGAAAAAATACTAGCGCACAGATATCGACCGCTCTCGAAAGTAACGCTAATCCTACGGCATCGACGAGGAGAGACAAAGAAATCACCACTCGGGGGTTGCTTGACTCCGAGCGAACCGTTATCAGCCCAGCCACGGTAACACTTTGGTTATGGTGGTAATGGCGCCGTTTAGAGACGAGTTAAGTCACGGACGGTGGTTTCGAGAGCTTTTACAGAAACTGAGAGTAAAATCGTGTGTAGGTGGTTACCGATCACGCACACGTGCCCGTCGCACGCGCGAGAAATTGTCGTAGCGCGTCGCACCGCTGCTTTCTCTCTCGCCCAGAGCAACTTCGCCAAGTGGATCCTGAAATATGCAACGGACTATCATAGTCATATACCACTTCCAAGCTCGAAACCCGTGACTCTCCTTTCCTCTTGTGTCCCTTATAGACCCTGGACCGTCCTGCTTTCTCTCTATTTTCGACTATATTTCTTCCATTCCTCTCGTTCCCTCTTTCTCCCGTTTCGTTCATCGTCATAGGAAACGTACCATAGGGCATCGTACAGTCAGTTCGCTTAGGATACGATGCACAATGGACGAGGCGTGGAAAAAAGTAGACCAGCGCAAGATGACGTTAGGGTAAAGTGGCTGCGATAGCGAATTTTGGCCAACGCAATATGCGCCACCGAGTTGTTCACGCGAACGAATGCACCACGATATCTTGATCCATGATATTTTCAGATTTTCATGATTTTTCGCAACCGTTTGCTTTGGGACGTCAATGCTATGGATTTAGGATTTTTGTACAGAAAGTGGGTGGCTCTCTACAATACGAATTTTCAGATTATTTTAGACGTATCTATCCAGCATATTCTAGACATATCACTAACTAAAAGATAACGTCCAGAAACTAGTATCTCAAAATATTGACGATCCTAATCGTGGTCTTCTCTTCTGATCTTCTCTGTAATATTTCTTCCACGCGATCTTATTTTTCGCAGTAAATTCCTAATAATGAACGATGATGGTAATGCGAACTCTTTTTATGACGAATATGCTTCCGAACAAATTAAATATATCGTAGTTTTTAGCGAAAACGAAGTTTTTGGAATAGTTTCTACGAAACGTTGACGAAGCTGCTAGAAATTAGGTACGTTACGTCGTTACGTAGAGCTCTAACTTAAGAAATCTGTTTTTCTTTAGTGGAACTCCGAAGATTCTGACTCGGAGCCCGAGTTTATTGCGTAGCTGGCTAGTAGATCCCAAGAGTATGTGATAAAGTAGAGACGTTTTCGTGCTGTACCCTCTTGAGGACTATGCGGTTTTAAGGTTTTCACTTCGCAAGATTTCAACGCACTGGGTCATTAGTTATTTTAGGACACATTTCATCGTAACGTCTTCAATTTTAGTAAAAGTCGGCGTTGAGTTAATGTACACTTTGTCATCGCCTTAATCCAAATAATTTTCAAAGATTCTTAAAAATAGCGATTCTTTTCCACTGAAATTACGTACAGAACTACATCTCGTTTCTAAACTTTCGAGAACATAATCGTTGTTTCCCATCGAATACTTTTGAATCCAACCCCATCATTTCTACATTAAACTTAAATAAGCTACACAGCATCTCGCTTGTACATAAATATATTCGTGAAACATTAATAATTTATTCATAGTTTTATAAATGCAACTAAACGTATTTAACCTAATCTGAGATACGTTCAATCTTATAGATGTCGTAACAAATATTTTACTTCGTATATTTTATACATTTTTATATAATATTACGTCACCATTTTACATATTTTTGTACATTAAAATTTCTCCTAAATGCACGAACAATCTCATTTTCCATTCTCCAGGTTCTGCTTCCACGGGTACTAACAAATTCGATTAAACTATTCATTCCTCGATGGAAAATACGTCTGGACAGATTTGAAGCGAATCCCGCTAACTTCTCGCTAATATCAGTATGCCATCACGGGCGAGCACGTGGATTAATTCGAAACTGTTCGAAACGAGTCTAGGACACGGGCTATTGTCGACTTGTTGTATGCTTGGAATTCGTCCAACGTTGGCAGCGTGTGTACACACGCGTCTATCCGAGCACACCAATATCCCTATCAAAGCTTCCCGATGGCATTAATTTCGGCATCGATTCGTCGACGGCGAGCGCAACGTTTAGAGGGACGGAAGTTAATCTCACGGTCATCGATGACCTAACCCCGAAATCCCCTTGAATTTCCACACATTGTCGACAAATTACCGTTAATGATTGATAATACTCGTCGATGTGAATTATAATTTATGCGAAATCGAGGGAAAAGCAGCAACGACTTCAACGATATACGATCGACGAACGTTCGACGTAAATGACAGGGACAAAAGAATATTGAGTATTTTTCGAGACGAGGATCAACGCTGACTGTGGGATTTATTAGATACTAATTTTAGGAAAGTTGTGTAATTAATTGAGACAAACCGAATAGCATCGGATTACTAAAAACGAAGATGATTAAAAACTCACTCGAATCTATTCGATTTACCTGGAAAATTCGAACTGAAAAGGCTATCGTACTTCAACGTTTTAATCTTAAAATTTCACCTACACCGGCAAATGTAGTTTTAGTGCCACTTTCTACATCGCTTTTCTCTACGAATTCAAACATTACTTTACTACGAACAAAATATTAATTCATCGACTCGAGCGAAATCCGCAGGAGATGCAGCCGAAACAAGTCAGCCAGAAAAGAAGGCTATCGCGAGAAGCGTGGAACGTGCGAACAGATGTTAATTGCGGTATTCCGGCGAACGTAACGCGGAGGTTTGTCGCGCAAGGTGGAACAGATACAGAGACCAGGTGAGATAGAGGAAGCAAGAATACGAAAGAAACGGATGCGAAAGGAAGTTAAAGAGAGGATGGTAATGGAAAAAGGAACTCGGTCCATCTCGTTAACGTGCCTCCATTAAAATTATATCGAGCACTCCTTTAATTCGATTATCCAAGTAGCTTTGATACGTTCGCTTCCAAGTCCACCACCTAGCACAGCTAGTAATACGATAAAAATCGTTGCCGGCACTTTACCCTCGAAAGAACTATCCGGCTAATAAGATCGGGCACATTTGCAAGGCCAGTACCTACCTTTGTCCCAGGCCACAGTGACGCTTGTAACATTATTGCGAACATTCTGAAAGAGGTGGAATCGTCTAATAGCACGAGCAGCCGACGGCAACGAAGCAACCACGTCGAGGAGTCGAATGGAGAAACGGGAAGAAGGAAGAGGCAGAGGAAGAGGAAGCGGAGAAACGCTTTAAACGTAAGCCACCCTCCGAACAGGCGCCAGCAGATAGGTGCACCGGCACTTAAGATGAGAAAACCGTCATTTCAAAGGCTCAAGCGAGCTTTTCCGAGCATCTCGAGATGCTAAAAATCCCGGGCGTACTCTTCTGATAGAAGAACGTACGTCGCGAGCTCGGTCCAATTCCAGCCAACCACGTGGAAATCGAGGAAAAGAGTTTAACGTCCGTTTTGCTTCGTGATTTAATCTCAGCTTTCGGATAATTTTATTATATCATTTTCGAGTGGTTCTATATATATATGTAAGGCTTAGAAACTAAACAGTATAAGTAGATGCTTCATTAAGATCGAATTACGCCGTACAAATGCCTCTTCGTCGTAACGAGCAAAAAGATTCAGTTGACGAACTTCCATTGGTCGAACCCATTTATCCGAACGCGAGTCCTTATCAGACGTATAAATGAAAAATCAAAATGACACAAGCAACGAGGAAAATTAGATTATGGATGTAATCCAGTGAGAAATCTAAGAAGTTAGGGTACAAATATAATAAAAGATAAAACTCGTAAAACGCCGGTTCATTGAAAACCAAAATGATATAACGTCTAATCCTGGAAAATGACGAAAGAACCGACGTCAAAGATCCACGTTCATCAACGACGTTGATTGTTAGGTTACTTTCTACTGAAAAGTCGGCTTCCGGATAAAGATTTTTCGGGAGTGTTACTCGCGGCACGAAAAAAAAAGTCGAGTCGCGAGAACTAAGCGGGCGAGGAGAAACAGGAAAAAGCCCACTCTTTTGAACGTGGAGGCAAAAACAAAGCGGCTGTGTCATCAGCCCGGTAGCAGAAGCGACGACGAAATTCGAAATTCAGCGACGGTGTCGGCTGTAGAAGAGCGTAATGCATCTGTTGCGTCCTTTCGTTCCATTTTCGACCGATGCGGATGCATTCTCCATGCGGAATCGCGAGCATCGGCCGATGTTGTCTCCGATAAATCACGGCAGAATAAAATTCGAAATTTACGAATCGCGTATCAAAATTCCATATAGAGGTTGCTCGTGGCGGCGGATGCAGCTCTCAGGTATGCGTCGCTGCACGCGAAAAATCTCCGTCATTCTAATTTCCGAAACGCTGCGAGCGTTCCCTTTTTGTTTACATGGCGAACGATTTAAAAAAAGACCATATGGTAGCGCCCCTTATAATTTCAAATCTTTCCCAAATTTTATCAAGTGCCAATTTCGTATGTTCGATGTTTTATCGCGTCTACTACCCCTATTTCTAAGGGATAGTACGAAAGAGGATAAGACGATTTTACTGAAATAAACGAAAATTTTAAATTTACCCACAAAATGTACGGAAGATTATTTGAGTATTTAAATGTCTAAAAAACTATGCTCGGAGTTTAATAAGAAACCATAAAAAGTAGTTGCAATTACCATAGCCGTTATAATTACTATATAGCATTTACATACTAATTGATTAGATCCAGGTCCATGAAATTTCGTACCATGTGGTAGTATTTAGAAGTATTTTCATAGACAAAAATTTTATTCTATGAAAATACAATGGATATAACCTGACGAAACAAACGTTTCATCGGTAAGCAAGAGAACACGAAGATATTTTTTGAGCTCGCTACAGACTTCACCTAAATTCGCTTCAACAGATTCTGTGCATTCCACAATATCTCCATTCTAAAAATCCTATGTCACCGCAATTCCCTGGAAATCTGCGGCACCTCCTATCCTCGCACTTAATCATCTCCTCATCCGTAAGGAACATCAGACGCGGCACCACACGTACGTATCAAGCGCACTCGCGTTTACCATTCAAAAGACGCGCAGCCTCTTCGCCGGCTTTCCATTCGCCGAGAAGACCGCAGCAGCTTCAACGGAGTGATTCGCTACTCGCGAGCCACGCGTGAAGTCTCGAGGATCTCTTGCGTCGTCGTGGAAGCACGGGACACCGCCTGGGAACGGGGGAAACCAGGAAAACCGAGGCATAAAATTGCATTTGCTCGCAGTTGACGGCACGCCGTATCGCGTCGGTGGACGCAGGCGTTGGCATCGTGGCGAACCGCGTCGGAGACGTTCACCCGCATCGTCCACTCTCTCCTTTCTCTTCGTTTGCTCGCCTAAGAGAGCGGAATCTGTCCGTTTCTTTTTGCACAGCGCGATTTAATCAAGTTGAACCACAGAAAAATATTACCCGCCTGACTTTCAATTCGCATAGAGAGCCAAATAGCAGGACTAAGTCGACGTTGGCGATTCCATTCATTGTGTATTCATGGCGCGTACATCGGAGCCACAGGGGAGACAGCGGCGATGTAAACGCCACGAAAAAGGAAGCCAGGAGAACAATTGAAAAACCGGTAGATCATTCGCATTCAAGCCATGTCGCACACTGTTACCTTCCTCTCTCTCTTTCTCTCTTTCTCTTTCGGTAAATATTTAGAAGCTTAACCGAGGGAGATGGTGTAGGCGGATCGCCTTACTTGCTTGCTGTAATTGAGACGGATTGATGGCTAAAGGGTATTTGGTAACTGGTGTTTGATAGTTGCTTCGTGTGATTGATAGATGCCGAAATCATCCGAACCTTTGTGGGATCTTATCGTTTGGACGTTTCATTGTGGACACGTTTCTTCGAGCGTTTGCTCTATCGCATGAGCGACGTTTGTTCTATCGATGTTTTAATTTCGATCAAGTTGTTGAAAGCACGTAGGTCCATTCGAGATTACTATTATCCCGTAATTAATTTTCAATTTGATACAGCTGAGAAAGTACAACTTATAAAGAAAAAAAAACCTCTCTCAAGACGTCTGTGTAGGAATTTTCTGGAGCATCTGGTCGCATGTTAATGATACGAGGACCCGTAACAGGATGGTACTCGACCAGTCGGCCCCGAACGCTGCGAGTGGCTTTACGAAGGTTGAAAGTTAGGGGGCGAAGATGCAGGTTGTATTACTCGGAAAGGGGCGAAGTACCACTACGGAGAGTGGGTTCGATTGTCTCATGCATTGTACAGCAGAGAGGCATCGGAAATACCTCGAGAAATTGATATTGGCTCCTTCGTCTAACTTCCACGACCTCGCCGAATCGGGACAATTCTATTATCTTCGAGACCGCGATGTTTCGAGTGTAGTTCGCCGAGATCGACGGTTTAATTCGCGAATCGACGTCGAATGCTCGAAAACTTTCTCGGAACGGTTGGCTTCGTTTCGAATTCACGTTATCGTGCATTCATAAAGAACGAGATAGTACATAGATATAGGATCGATATTTTGTTTTGTTCGCATCATGTCGATTCCTTGTTTTCAACGAATCGCTTCGTCTCGTTAACATTGCTCGGGTCGCAGAGACCCTTTCGGCGTGGACACCGTTCCCGTCGCCTGTAGCAAGACGCGAGATCTCCCCGTTTTGCTTTCGTCGCGGATGAATTCGTCAACCAGGTTAAGCACGTCTTTTACGAGATTCTTTTTGCCTCCGCGCTTTCCTCGATCTCCTCGATCCCACGCGAAACGAAGACATATGGTCGCGTCGTGACTCATCTACGCGGCTCTGAATGATCTTTAATTGGTGGAGTGACTTAATTGGTTCAAGATTCTGGATACTCGAGCTGTTTTGAGTACAAATTGCTACGCGAAATCGTCGGGAATGAAAAACAGACGCGGGACCGAAGAAAATCCTTTCGAATATGTAGGAATCTTCCTACGAAATTATCGAACATCCATGGATTATTATTTATCTCTGCAAACCAATAAATTGCAATTTTGAATAGGTTCAGGAGCGAAAATTCTATTTAAATCTTGAAATACGACACTTTCTGTAATCGAGACCAGGATAAAAACGATAAGTTTGATTTCTACTATCCTACGTTATATTATTTATTACTATTAATTGAAATGCAAAGGCTACGAGTCATATCTGCATGCATATTGATTTTCCAATTAACGTTATTTTATCAAGTTGTACATTCCATTTTCATAGTATCAAATTAAAGCATTGTGACGTTATCAAAGTACTACTAAAAGATATGAAATTTAATATACTTGACTTAATTAAAATTATGCAATTAATATGGTATTTAATATTTAAAAAAACAATAAATACGACTCTCTACTCCCTTTCTCTCTTTTTTCATGAAATTCACTTTGTCAGACGAAACTCTCAACGAACAAGTCTATTTTATATGTTTGATCATGTGCCTGCTCTTTCGCCAAACATACCGCGACTTCCTTCTTTCGTCTCTGCGTTCCTCAAAATTGCAAAATATTAGACCGAATGAGACGTCTCTGTTTCAATTTTTCCATCTTGTTTCTCCATTGAATTTCAAGTCTCTGGGAACCTGCACGCCTCTATAATGGGCATAATGAATCGGTACGATGAGAGCAAGAAACTCGAGCCGGCGAGAGAATTTCGCAACGAAAGTAAGTCTGAGGGGTGAAAAATCGTAGTAGTGACTAATGATTTCTCGCTTGACCTGGTTCTCGTTCTCCGCTGCTTTGAACGGCGAGTGTACGCGCGTTTTGTGCCCGTGCGCGTATTCGTTTCCACGTTTTAACTACAAGGCCGTAGGCAGAAAAGGATGAATGCGAGGAAAAAGGGGGATGATTATTTTGTTCTCCTTTCTGTTTTTCCTTTTTTCTTCTCTGTTTTTTCCGCCCAGGTACTGCGTGAACCCTACGTATGTCGCGCAACGAGTAATTTACGTCAACAGCGCTACTGTAGAATCGTTTCTGGTTCGATAATTAATGAAAAGTTAGAGGCACATGGACGCGTGAACTCGGCGAATTATTTTATAGACTGGAAATCTTTGCGGCTCGCCGCGAGCAGTCGGCTCTTGAGAAAGAGACGCTACGAAAAATAAATACCAGTAGATGCCAACAATAACACGCTCTATTACCCGCCTCTACTTATCTACACTTGAAATAAAACTGAATTCCACCGGCGAACACGCGTTACGACGCCGCTCTCTGCGAGTCTCTGAATTCATACTACTGACACGACCTCGTACGACTAGCATGATCGTCCGAAGAAATATGCCATATATCGGAAGCAAAGAGAAAATGCGTCTCATATAAGCCAAATTGATCGACTGAACTTCCTTTTCATTTCTAAATTTCATTATTTCTTATTTCATAAGTTCGCGTATTACACGAAGATCGCATAAGTTGTAATAAATTCTGAAGCAAATTTGAAAATGGTGTTCTTCTTCGATTTAAAGAGTCGATCAATGTGATCTTAAAGCAACTCCATGTATATTTATGGAAAGAAGAATCAAATTATTCCCTCGTTTGTTCTTACAACAACTGGCAGAATATTTGTGACTATGTTTCGTTCCGCGCCAGGCTACACGCTTTGAAAGATCGACAATAGCATACACAGTAGCGATTCTTTCGAAAGATGTAACCACGATCCTGATGAAGATTAAGTATCCCGAAGACCGAGCAAGTAGAGTTGTAGGTACGTCACAGATACAACCACCACCAGCACGAATGTAATGAACGTGTTCTGAGCGCGTCATTAATAATGTATGAGCGCGTCAAGCTCGCGCAAAGTTACCCCAACTTTGCGACCGCCTAAACACAACGGTCCAACATCGACTCTCGACATTCCTCCGCAGCATATGCATACATCGCGTTTCAAACAATTAGCGTGAGAATCGATACGAAAAGCTTCGCCAAGACCGTGATCCGGCACGTTCGATGGAACGAAATAGCAAAGGCAAAAGCACGTTCCGCGAACGGTCCTGTCGCCTCTCAGCGAATCCACGCGATTCCGTTCGCGTCGTTGCGAGCCATCAGTCATAGCTATTGGCTCAGCCCCAAATCCTACCGATAAGGAGGCACTTAAGTGCGAACACAAGGAATCAATTTGCACGTGCCCAACGGTGCTTTCCCTTCCTCTTCTTTTCGCATTTTCTTTCCCTATTTTCATCCATCGAGCGACGACGAGTAAGAGGAAATGGTAAAAGAAGAAGAAGAAGAAGACGACGACGACGACGAAGAGAAGGAACCTCCGACGATCGGACCAAGGATCTTGCGAACGTGTCCTGGGAGCAGCTCGCCGCGTCGTTGCTAGATTATCGATCAAACGTTATTCCAGAGACCGAGTGAAAAATGAAGGCGTGAAGAGCAACGGGCCGAGAAAAGAATCGTATGCACTCGCGCGCTGCCTCTGCAAGAGAATTCCACCGCGAGTCACTCTCTTTGCCTCGATGCTGCGCTTTTTCCTCGGGAATTCCGTCGATTCCTCGAGATCCTCTTCTATGGCTACGGTGTGATTTATGGGAGAAAAATCGAGGTGGAAATGGCCATGAAGATACGCTGCATCGTGGAAGAATTGATCGTTTGTCGGGTTTGCCTTTTCCCAGAAACGTGCAAACGAGACGAAGGCACTTGTCGATTTCGATGGTTTGTTACGTTTACTGGTTTATTTCAGGGAACGTGGTAACGATTTTGTGATGACGATATCAGTGGCATTCTTTTCTCACGATTATTATTACCTTTCTATCGTAATAATAATTTTTCTTCGCTAGAAACGTTTCAATAATTCTTCGGTTAATAACAACTTGAATCATGCTACCGTTCGAAATCTCAAGATAAACCATTATTTTCCACCTACTAAAACTTGCCTCCTCCATACAAAATTTCTGCCCAGAATCAAGAAACTGAATATCGTCTTAATTCTCTACCAACTTCGATTTCAATTAGCAACGCTATCACATGGCACAAGTTGATAAATACAATCCCGTGGAAATTTGCCGCTGGTCATCTCGTCAGGATCGCTATTCATCGTTGCTGCGTTCATTAATCTCTATCAAAGCGCGCGATGGTGTAAATCAGTTACGAGAAGGCCAGCGTTACAGCGTTATGCTTCTTCAATAGGCGGCAATGGAATATCGCCGACAGCGCGCGAAAATGCACAACGCCGTCAACTATCAGTATCCCCTCTGTCCTAGAAAACTCTATTATATCGCGCTATAGCCCCAAGGCACAATACGAGAAACGTGGAATTTTTTTCGTCGGCTTTTTCCACTCCGATTCTCCCCCTCCCCCCTCCCGCCTCCCCGCT
>NT_176796.1:2190521-2219487 GCF_000188095.3 Bombus impatiens | reverse complement strand
GTCCTGTCTCGCCACGGCTCGTTACTGGAAATGGCTCCGTGTCGTATATTCGCCAAATTTCCGGCACGTACGCCGATAACCAGCAGCAGAAGAATGAAAAAACATTTGTCAGCAAGCGGGAAGGAAGTTCGTTCCGCGTCGTGGCATTTATTTCTAAGGATCTTCGCGAATATATTACTACGAAATAACCGTGGCTCGGTACTGAATTACCATTCGCCACGAACTGAATCATTTTTGCTTTCTGTCTTTCACGTGCCGCGGAGCAACGAGTTCGAACCGATTCACAGATACAGATACAGATGAAATAACGGAATTATGGGTCGGGATAATAGTTCCTCTTCTCCGCGTTGTAGTTTCTGGTAATTAATTATCAGTAGAAATTTTTGTATATATTTTCCAGGATAATTATACTGCAAGAATTTATGCAGATTCATATTTCAACGCATATTTCAATGTTCGAGGAAATACTCGCTCTCTTACTATTTGCACAGTAAAAGAGAGAGAATCAAGGAGTAACATTCAATATTTGTTAATAGAACAAGATTTCTCTTTTTTCGGTAAGACGATACCGAACCTCGTGTATTAATGTGATTTTTGCGAAATTTATTCGAAAGACGTACATGCATACATGAGAAATGAAATGCTTTAGCAGCCTATAAGAGATATTCGAAGGAATCAGTACCGAAAAATAGCGACAAAGTTGGGAAAGAGAATTATCATTTCGCTTGAATATTTCAAATGACTAGATCTAAACCGAGAGAATAAATAAACGTTCGATATCTCTTCGATGAAAGCGCAATGGAGCGACGAAATTAATGACAAAGTGACTTGCTCTAGACGATTTAACCATCAGAAAAAGAAATTTTCGTTTGAAAGGAAGTCGCTTTGAAATGAAAGCCGGAATCAGTCTGCCGATCAAAGCGAGAACGGGATCTTAGTTCCGTTTGTCTTGTCTCGCGACTGCGAGTCGCATCGACGTCGTATATCCGCAACACGTGGCCCGTGAATAGGAGAAGACGAGAAACTTGCACCCGAAGTTGCTCGTGCTTCGTTGGCCAGGGCCGTAGCAACTCTCCAGACTTCCTGTCTCCGTGCTTTCAAAGAACGAACACAACCTCGTGATTCGTATTTCTCCCCTTTTCACGTTGCAGAAATTTGTTCCGTTTGACGACCAACGTTCGAGGAAATTAATTCGGAATAAAACGCGCGGAGAATGGCACGAATTAAGATTTAGATGCATCGTTGAAACTTAGAAGCTTTCGAGAGTGGAGATGAGGAGATTGAGGAAATTAAGATTGGAAGTCAGAGAGTACAAGGGATGAAAATGAAATTTGGAAATGAACGATAAGACGACAAATATATCGTTGATTTGTTAGGAAATTAAGAGGATATTTCGAGTCAATTAAATAACGGGATCACACTGATACAGTGGATTCGAATAACTTGAACTGCTGAATTGACAAAATCAATCTCATATATTAAACGAAAAGATTGCCACTGTTAAATGATCGTGTAACTGAACAACTTTAATCAACCAACAACTTTCTACTTCGTACTATTTTATGCACAGCAAATCTGAGAAATAGATTCAAGAAACAGAATTAACTATGACTTATAACATCTTGGGAACGAATCGTAAAAGCAGAATAGACGAAAGAAAGAAGCAGCCAAGAGAAATAACTGCAGAGAATCGGACAAAGCGAAGAACCATATCGTGAAAACTCGAAGCGAATCGGCAACGTGGAAAAATCTTTAAAGGGAGGAAAAAGTTTCTCTGGAAGGGAAGGCGCGGGAACCGGAAGCGTTCGCGGGCGGAATTAGTTGTATTCAGGCCGCGTTTTCGAAACCTTTACAGAGATTTGATTCGTTGGTATAATTTATAACGCACGCTCCAGTTAGCTTGGCAACTCGCGTCGGATACATTTTAAATCGAGGCTCGGCTAAGAGAACCGAGATATAACTATGACTGTAGCGCCAGCTATAATAACGATTCAGACGAAATTCAGTGCCTCGTTAGGCGAAAGAAATCCAAAAAATTTCACGGAACTTATTGAAAGAAAAGAGGATTACCTTCGGAGCCAGTGGAATAAGGGAGCAGTGAAATATAAGTCGGCGAATACCGCCGGTCATGAATAAGAATTTTGCACAATTGTGCTTTTAATTTTTTTCCGTCTGTTCGTTCTTCGCGATCCCCGTCATCCTTCGTCGCTCGTATCTAGCTGGCTTAAACCCAAGTTACCACTATATAGGGTTTTTAAAACACTGCTACGTATAGGAAATTATGTAGATTCTTGCGTGAAAATACGAATATGAACATCGTCGAGATTTGAGTAATCTTACGATCGAATCGATGACAAATAAATTCGGATGGTGAAAGTTGGCCGCAAAGATTTGATTAACTTTTAACTCCTTGTTCTACGGTATAGAGACACGCGTTTGAAGATTCGTATTCGTAAGGTCTACACTCCAACTTCAGTTCCCACACCATCCGACACGGTAGATGATGCACAACGTACGAACGTCCAACGCTCGCTTAAACAGTTATTTTAAAAAAACCATAACTTAGCGGCTCCCGATATTCGACTAATAAAATTACTCTCAACTCTGCCATCAAATCTGTCAGATATTCATCGATAACTACACGTTCCAACCAAAGTTCATTTAGAATATCCAAAATGGCGAAGGAGGTAGATATACCGCGACAGCACAATCCACTTCGTCACGCTTGACAGAAACTTCCGGGCCGAAAATGATCGGCGTGAATCGGAACTGGTGCGCGTCGGCCGATATACCGCGATCATGAATATATCAGAAGGGCCGGCTGACGTTCGTTCGGCCGTCAGAGGAAACGACCGTCTTCCATTAGGCTTATTGGCTAATCCCGCGGCACAGTTTGCCATATTCCGGTTCGCAAATTGTTCAAGGATCGCAATCCAGTGACCAGAGATGAATGCAGTCCACCTGATACTACCGCGTGTCTGTGCTGTATATCGTACCGCCGAGGGATATGGTTTTGCCCATCCGGATAAGGAGCGTTTCCTGTTTTCCTCTCATCTATTCCGGACACTAATGATGCCGCTACTGCTCATCCCCCTTCTTCGCCCCCTTCTCTCTCTGTTTCGCTCCATTTCCCGTTCACAGTCTCTATCTGCTTACGAGCTCTCTCGGCTCTCTAACCTCTTTCTCTTCTCACCGGTGCTCGACGTTCTCTGCAGACCTCTCGGAAAACCCGACCCAGTCGACCGTCTCTGTTCCACGCGTACTCTGACTTCATTTCGACCGGAAGTACGAGAACCGATGGAAAGTTTCTTAATATCGGATAGAACTGCGACCTCGTACGGAAAGTTCAGCCAGCCGCCGTCGACGATCCATTGGTCCATTGCAACCGACCGGGATTCTTCTCTGATAGTCAGTTTTCGATCTGGACCAACGTGGCCCCGGGGATAATTTTTCGATATTAAATCATGTACCAGAGGAAAACGACGGGCAGAGAAGACTCACGGTCGAAGAAAGTAATAGGAGTAAGAATCACGGTGAAAGATCGATGAGAGATGGAAACTTTCGAATCTCGCCGGGATCCTTTGACGCGACGAGCACTGGTGAAAGAGCGACGATCGTCCCGAAGATCTCGAACTCGGGTGAGGACCGTGTTTTCGGTGAAGCAGGCGTTCTTGCGGCGCCCATGCTGTTCGTTACTGACACCGTGGAATCCACGAGTCTCGACAAGAGGAACAGAAACGGGCGCGTCTCGGGGCAACGACCAAGCAACGACCAAGCAACGACCACGGTTCTCGAGGAACGTAAATTGATTTCAGGGAACCACCGGAAATTCTTGGTTCGCGGCTTCGATTAAACCGCAGGCACGATGCTTACCACCCCTTGACTCGGCATTTTTCGGTCCTTTAATTGCGCACAGCAATCGTTCTTCGTAGCTTCGGATACCATTTACCGAGCAGGGCAATGAACATTTCTATTTGTACGAGTGAAGATGGATTTTAACGAGATCTCCCTTTGATGCGATGACGTGTATTTCCATAAATATTCTGAAAAATTCATTTTCCTTGGAAGTTTCGAATTTCATCGATACTCATTGGTAATAGTCTCTCAGACGATTGAATCATCGAGAAGTTGAATTATTATAACCCTTTTTACGATCTCTAAGAAAATTGCTACAACGATCCTCTTCTCCACGGACTAAAGTATGTATAAATATTTAATGATAGAAAATCTCGGTTTACGTATTCTCAACAGTGGTTTGCAGCGATGACAGTTCCGAAGCCGACGATGTACTGTAAGCTGTTTTCATAAAGCAAAGCTTTTGATACTTCATCTTGCGTCACATATGTCGCGCAACACAGAAACGTTTGCTCTTTAAATACGAGAAAAAAATCGTGAGAGCATGGAAGCGCGATTCAAAAGGAAATTCGGCAAAATGTTATCTAGTAAAGTAGGTATATTCACAAAATAAATTCCTGTTTAAACAGCAAGAATCAGCGAGAAATTTGTTTGGAGCACGACAGCGCGTTCTATTGAAATTGTAAGTGAACTAGGATTAGCCAAACGACGATAATGCGATAAGGGATGAGGAAGTAAAGGGAAGAAGAGAAAGGTAAGCTCTTTTCCTGGGTGCATTATTTACTTATCCACGGCGAAAGATTGCGGTCATAAAAAATGTGTACGTGTCCGGAGAGGAGAATTTTTCAGAGTCATTATATAAGGGGAATATTCATTGCATCAATAACTCTACCGTAACGTTGCATTTTAATAATACACGAAAAGACTCTCAGAACTGAAAAATCGCACCACTTAACTCCATCGCCGGAGCCGGATGGGCCGAAACCCCCAAGCCCCTGTTCAGCTTCCTTCCGTATCGCTTTCTAGTATTTATAAAATCGCGTTCGTTGCACCTGTTTATGATTTTCCATGCTTTCAAGCATTTTGCAATTACAATTAAGACTTTTCACTTTTCTAATCGAAAGAAATTCATTTTTATCGACAAAGTTGAGACGAGCGAGAACAATGACTTCCTCCAGACAATTCGAACAATTCAACGAACCAAAATTTCTCAGTTCCTTTCCAATGCCAATACAAATTTCATTTTTTATCTACGTTAGCCTTTCCTTTGGACACGTTAACAAGCATCTTTTACATTTTAAAGACTAAACACTAGATAGCCCTTTGCCTAACCCGGACAGGTAGAAATTGTGCAGTCTAAACAGCGTTAACGTCATCTGTTAAGGTCTCGTCGTGTGTACGTCTTATAGTCGCTAGTCACACAGGATTAAGCTGTGGGGTGTCTAGGTTCGAGCAGCTTACACGACACCGCGCACACTCTTGCTATGCTACAGCAACTTGCATAATCTCGTCGTGTTATCGTAAGTATTCTTAAAGCGCGAAACGCGATCGTCGAGCCACGGTTTCGTTACGACGATGTCCAAGATGGTATTTCGGTCAAGTATATTTGTATCTACTTTTCCCGGTAGATTCGAAACCATGTGATATCAAAGATTTTGCTAGACGAGAAATCAAAACCGGTTGCCTCTTAGCAGCTGGTGACAGTTCAATTTGTGCTTTACCGATGAGAACGTGTCTGATAAATCACAGTTTGAACAGCACGTTCGTGAGGTTACTTTGCTGTGAAACATACATTCGACATGAAAGAATTATTCGAACTCTGTAGAAACGTGAAAAATATCGTGTTCGCTCGTCGAATGGTTAAGAAATTATGAATTTGCCCAAGCTAGATACTAGGAATTTACAACGTGTCGGGAGAATAATAAAATGGGGATAATCATCGAAAGATTATCTTTAAAGCGTAATAACGATGACACAAAAAAATCTTTCGACAACTTGCAAATAATCCCAACACGTACAAGTTGTAAATATCTTGACGATATTACTAAAATTCACATTCATAGATATTATCCGGGAATCAAAACATTTGCCAGTAACTCGATAAACACTGCGAACGCGAGTACATAAACGTCAAATATTGTTGACGTTGCATCTTAGTGTAAATTATATTTTAAGCCATCCGTTTCTGTCACTCTGTCTGTCTGTCTGTCTATGCCTCTCTCTCTCTCTCTCTCTCTCTCTCTCTCTCGATCTCCCTCAGCCTCCCTCCTATATGCAATGCACACCAACCCACGTTAATAAAATAGACACAAACACGAGCAAGAGTTAACTCTGAGGGTTTATCGATCCCTGTATATCTATCAATAGCCGGACAAATAACGTCAATCGTCAAACGTTAGCTAAAATCAACTTCATCTATGTACGTCTGACTAGAGACAGTCTGTTTCTACTTGGGGCGCGACTGATAAATTCCAGACGTTCACCCTTAATCTTTCTAGAGTTCGTGAATTCTTATCGAGGTCTCCGTTGAATATTTTTAGTTAGTCTCGTTTTCCTTCCGTATTTACATTTTGACAAAAATTCCAAAAATGCATATTATGATTATTCCTAACAGACCTAAGATTATGGACCAAAGACTACTGCCTTCTATGTACAGATTATCCTATTTAAGTAATCTTTAGAGTTGACGTCGTGTGCATACCGGATCGTTTAAGTCCACTCGATCTTTTCTAGGTTTCTCCGTTTCAAAAAAATCGCCCACGACTCTTGTACAGCCTTCCAAGTTTCTAGAATATCATGCAATAGCATGTGCCATTATTTTAATTTTTTCGAGCGAAGCAAAATTCAAAGAAAAATATAGAAAAAAGGAGAAATTACTTAAAATTATAGGAGACAAGAGGCAGAACAGAAGTTAGATCTTAAAGGATTTTCAAAATTCTGATCTCTTACTCTTAGTCCGATAGTCGTTTCAATGGATTCTGAGGCATGGAAAACTGTTATTACTTAAAGATTCTGTTTCAAAGAAAGCAAGAAGGAAACGAATCCTTGCAGTCGATAGTACGGTTCGCAAAACAGAAAATCCCTGAAGAACATCTTGCGCATCTCGACGTCGTTCCAAATACGCTTCCTCGAGGCTGAGATTGAAAAGGAGCGGAGTCCGTGATGCGTCGCGTCGCCAGGGCAAGTAGCTTTTACCAGCGCGTCCGGCCATATCCGGAGGTATTCTACTTAAAGTAAGGAACGCTTGGAAAGCAACGTGGTCCGGTCGGCAACGTATTTCTAGGGTGAAAGTAAGAGAGAAATAGAAGAGTATGTATATATAGGCGTGCATGGGAAGCGGAAAGAACGAAAGAAAAAGAGAGATGTAGGTCAGTTTTCTCGGGCCAGCTCTCGTATAGGTAGGCCGCACGAAATAATTTAGTGGCGATCGATGCCACCTTGCTGAAAATAGAGCCGCCTAGTCGCGAGGGATGTAATACCACGTGACAATCCACCCTTCCACTCCGACGTGCGCGCACGTTACTAATGGCAATCTCCCTTTCCCTCGCACCAACGCTCATCCCTCCGTGTCCAATTATGTTGACATCTAGCACCCACATTCTCTTCTGCCTGCCGCCAAGTACACATGCAAACACGCCCACGTAAACATCTTGATAGTGTGCAATGTGTCCAGTTTTAAACATATACGTACGTATATCCGCGCAATTATTTACCTGAAACTACCGAAATTCTTTCTTCTTTCGTGCGAATACACGAGTTGAGAATTCATGAATTTCATCGAATTTTAACAACCAGTGTATTGTATTATAATAGCCTTAAGCGGTAAGATGACGACCGTAAAACGAAAGATGTGTATCGAAAAGCCATTGATTAAAGTTTGACGTAGAAAACCCATCGCTGCATTGACTATTTTTGCCCATGAACCAAAGGTGCACAGACCTTGACAATATTTGGGAAAACAATATAAACGATTCGCGAACACGTGGAAAACAAAGGATCAAAATGTGACTAAGAGCTGCCAAAATTGTCACAGTCGTTCGAACGTTGAAAAGGTAATCTTTCTTTTCTAATTGTATCGAGATACAAGTCACTTACGACATATTGATTTATAGTACTAACATTATGTATCATTTATCATCAAGATTTATTATAGGCAAATAAGATAACGTCAGGATTCTATCCATATTTAATTCATAGAAATATATTAATAAAAGTGGTTCTTGAAACTACCTTCGGAGTATAGGTAATTAATGGATGCTGTCTAAGATATTCGCGACTAGACTCGCGCATAGGGAAGCGTTTAAACCCGGAAGCAAAACTTTCCAACGCATGATAGCACGTAAACGAAGCAAGTGGACGCGCTGCTAAATACGGGTAGACTCGACACCAGGCCCCGAACTTTCACCTTTCGAGCTTCTGGCTGTTTCGAAAATTGAGTTTGCTATGGATCGCCACAGTCTCGCGACATGCAACGTTAGGAACGATGTTCCAGGCCAGGGAAGTGGAGCTTTCACGCGGAGACCGATCTCGTTTCCGGCCCGCTGTCCGCTAGATTTTACAACCAACGCCGAATATACACTAGCACATGCGTAGCAGGGGTTGCTGCCGAGTTTAACGAAATTTCGAGTCAGCCTCGTGTAAACTCAACTGAGATAGACCTTCATGGATTTTCATGCGTGTTAAATTATTCCGGAATGTCTCTTTTTCTCTCCATACGTTTGAAAAAAAACTTTTAAAGGACGCTGAATCTTTCAGCTTCGTGTACACGGGTACGTCAGCACTCTAAAACCAAAGACTATACCAAAAATTGGCAATTTATATGAAACAATCATAGCAGGAAAATTTATTCCGGTGAATAAAAAGAAAACGGAGACAATCTAAGAAATTATTGAATTTTCTAAAGGATCCAGACGCAAACTATCGGAAATATATAGAGAAAGGGAAATAATCCGATAGAATGCGGTACCGAAATATCCAGACAATCGAGCAGTAAAATATCCAGTACTGCAATTTCATAAAATATCCACACGATTAATCGTATGCACTTGGAACCATCGAAGTCCTAATCAAATTTCACGATCGAACGAGTCATCAGAAACACGCCCTATTTCTTTCGAAATCATCACGTTCTCAGTGACGTCGATTCTCTAACATCTCTTGACCTCTAACTCGTCAGAGTTAAAGAAGCATCCTCTTAGAATGTTTTCTCCTTCTCCTTAGAATCTTTGAACGATATCTTTGGCGATAATCGAACGTTTTGAACGTTGTCGTACCGTCGATCAATATATCAAACGCGTCGACTACAACGTGACAAGATATCAATGGTCCGATCCAATTGAAGGAATCTCGTCATCTGGAACGAACGCTTCGAATCACGACCGGAACGAAGCGACAAGTGCTATTGAATATTCATCAATGGCAGCTTATTACGATGCAGTCGTCGACTCGGTTATAACGAACGCATAACGTCATCATTATCGTCGCAGTAATGCACGTGGCCTCGCGGTTTATCAATTGCGGTTACGATGTTCCCTACCCTAGTCGATTCGATGCGACGAACCAATCGTTCTCGCGTCCTTTCCCTCGCGATCTCCACCAGCTCTCACTATCTCTTTCGCCTTCGGCGCGATGTAATTATTATGCGGATAAATTACAGCCGGAAAGCGAGTTTGATTGCGTGCGCCAATTAGCCGGGACACGGCGGTCCGCGAAACTCGGAGACAGAAAATTCGAGCGACGGTTTAAACGAGATTTCCGAGTCGACCAGAGGCGGTCCGATTATTTATACGTTAATGATCGTTATGAATATCGAGATAATTAAATTTCCCGTGGTTTCCGATAGGCAACCACTCCAAATATTTTTTCATCCGGCGGGTATATGTATTTTAAAGTCGGTCTCGTAATGCGGTAGCTGCCTTAATTTTTGGTATTCGTACGAATAATATCGACCTCGTTGAACGGTAAATCAGGATGCCAACCGTTTATCGGGAATCGAAGAGGAAATTAAATATCCCATTTCTCATCGCGTATTAGTGACGGAATAAATTTGGATGGAATAATGAATATCGGCGTAGTTTTTCATGGTTCGTACCAGGACTTGGCGATGGCTTGGTTCGTCTGGTATGAAAAGAAGATGAAAAGGCCGAGAATTTAACCTTGGAAAATAGATCGATTAATTGGACTAGTATAAAGGGACGAACGTGAAAAGTAGAGACGTTACGGTAAACGAGAACCGCTTCCAAACGAAAATCAGTCACATTCGACGTGCTAACTAGAAATCATTCGTTAGTACGAAATTAGAGTAAGGTTTTCGATGAAATAATTCAGAACGTATAAAGCGATTCGCTTCGGCCGTAAAAATCAAAATTTCGACTATCTGAATCGATATATCGTTAATCTCTTGGAACTTCTCGCCGAGGATGTGGAGAAAGATAAGTACGTATCGCATTAATCCGTGATAAATGATTCCTTCGACTCTCCGCAACATCCTAAGAAACAGCTTCATCGACCACGTAATGCAACACGAGCAGAAAGTCATCGAGAATCGTTAATCATCTCGAGGTACACGTGCCTGGATTTCCAACGAATTCCATACACAATTAACATCTTCCGCCTTTTATATCCTTCAACGATCTTCCATCGCGTACATCCAACCTCGTTTCTGGCCACTTATCGCGACTTGCCTGGTCTGGAACTGCTACTCTATCAAGTAGCGACGATTAAACTAATCTACCTGCAGCTCGCTCTTGATATATCGTCCTGCGATAATGCTATTCATCGATGAGCACCTCGTGAATAAGCTGCACAAGTTCGACGAACTTTCGAGCTGCCTCAGACGTAAAACCACTCGCAATCGCGTCATTTATTATCGTAAAATTCATCATCGTAATATCACTATCGTATAATTACACAGTACACGATTAATCGTAATATTCTCGATCTTTTGATTCGTTTTCGCAAGAAAATCACGCACGGAATCTTAACGATCGACGATGGTTGTTTGTCAAACGTCACGCAAGTAGTGTTACACTCATTGCATCGTATTTTGTGTAGAACTGTACTTTCAAGTGCAAAATGCACACTAACAGGCAATACGCGGTTTACCATTGACAGAGAGGAAAAGACTACGAAGTAGGACTAATATTCCGTTAATTAAACGAACCACATCGGAGCTCTGCAAACTGCGCTCGAAATGGCCCCGCATGGTCTGACACATCGACTAACGAATCAGAGACGGTTCGAAAATATCCATTGTGGCGCGGTGTGTGAGTCGAGTCTCGTTGGAAGGAGACGAAAAGTCGAACGGAGATCCCTGACAATACATTCGCTGCCTCGACGATCGTAATTAGAGAGAAACTCGACGATTTAGTGGCCGTTCGCGCTCCGCCTCGTTGGCTAACTGCGAGAGACACTTTAAAGGCCCTCTTAATGCACCCGACTAAGAAGACTCGTCGTTCACTTGCTCGTGTTACGCAGTCCGGACGAAGGGTCTCAAGACGAGCGTAGACTGTCGTTTTTGGTAATCATTGTGGTAGTGGCGGAAGTTTGGAGATGTGAGAAACCGCCAAACTATTCGTCGGGAAAACTGACTAGAGAATGCTGATGAATTGTTAATGAAGAACGAGAAAGCTTCCATTCGTGAGAGATATTATTTCGGGGCAAATTAATTTTGAATAAAATTTGATAACTCGAACTTTCTTCTTTCATTTTACGGATCTTTCGTTTCGTCGGGATCGTTTAGTTTTAAAACGGTGGAATTTCCCTATCGTTATATATCGGTTATCGAAGACTGTCTTTGTAGCATCTCCATGCTACGATAAGCATTAAAGGAACGTAGAAAGTTATCATCCAGATACTTTTCATCTACAGTTCTCGCAAACTATTACAAACAGCGAACAAAGGTACACAGTTGTCAGAAATATATTTGAAGATATGCGAGGTAAGGCGAAACTGTAAGGAAGAATGTCGCTCGTCGCGCTATTCTCAGTTAGGAGATCAAATTCAGTTACGAAATACAAGTAGGAGCTCACATTTTGTTCAAGTTAGTCGACAGGCTGAATATTAAAATTTATCAGGAGAGTTCGTTTACAATGAGTATGCTAATTTATTACAAATTCGTTCGTAAACTCGAGTAACCGAACCGAAACGCGTTAGAAACAAGTTTAAGCAGACACGTCGAGGTTCTACGCGTACACTTAGAACGCATTCTTTATTCAAGGATACGCTGCTGGGCCAATATTCATTCTTGTCTACGTTGTTCTGGCAGACATCCAGTTGCTCCCCGAGCAAGGTTACTCATGGAAGTCGCTCGAGATTTATGCAGCTATTATTTCCACCGAAATGCACCGGCTTCCCCTCTAAACACGAGCATACTTCATAACCGTTCGTTTCCTCGTTCGCCTATCTTCGTTGCTAATAATGCGCCATTAACGCAGCATCTCGATGCGAAGATGCAATGTCCTGTGGGCTGTGCAAGCACATTAAAGAAAACCTATTTTCACGAAGACACATGTTCGAGTAAAGGAAGGGGATGACGAGTGAAAACCGTCTGGCGAGGAACGATTTCTTCGAAAATTACTCTTGCTTGTTCGATGGGACGACTCTGTGACGTGAATACAGTGTTCTCGCTGATTTACACCGGCAAGGAAATTGCGAGGTTCGATGTCCGCGCGCGAGAGAGATTTGTGGAGAGCCGGAGGGGTGGTACGTATTTCATGCAGAAACGCTTGCCCCTTCCGGAGGCCATTGATTTAATTCTTCCTCCTTTTTTTCTTTCCTAATTAATCTCCTTGTAGAAAAATACCGAGTGAAATTCTGTAGAAAGTTTTATTAGTTAGAGCAAGAAAATTGAAAAATTTCTAAGAATTCCGAAGTGGGAGAGATCGCGTCAACTTCACGATGATCCCAGCAAACTTTGCTTCACCAATACATCGACACGTACGTCGATTTACAAGCAATAATTTTTGTAACTTCTCGAACGTGCTAAAAATTAATCTACGAAATTATCACCGCGTCGGAGTGCGTTCTCGTTACAGAGAAAAGGGGAAGCGTTAAATCAACATGGATCGCAGTAAATTAATACGAAGAATCGTTCGGATGGATCGACGGGCAAAAGGAAATCAAGAGCGGCGGCGAAAAGAGAGAAAAAATGAAGAGCGAGGTCGCGAGAGAAAAAGAGAGAGAGAGAGAGAGAGAGAGAGTGAGAGGGAGGGTGGGAGGGAGAAGGGGTGGAAAGTCAATTGGCGGAACGTGAAAGAGGAATGGTTCGACGAGACGCACGGACGAATTAATTCGCGAAACTCTCGCCGGAGACACTCGACCGCGTTTTCAGAGCTACGCTCGGGAAAGCTGGAACGTTTTGGAAAGTAGGAAGTTCGATGTGCGTTACGACGGATCTCCGGAAGTTTTAACCCTCTGGGAATCTCTCGTAGAGACAAGGCAAGAGGAAGAGGAAAGGAATGCTGGTTAAGTAACGGCAATATTTGTAACACTCTCGCGGAAGATTTACCGTAAAACGATGCACCTGTAACGGAGCCAACCAGTCTCGCGATGATTGAGCTTTAATCTATGGAAATGGTTTCCAAGTTCGGCTATGCTCGTCGATCGATCGCGATTAAGCATTTCCACGGCTGACATTTCAAAGGCGAGCTCGGCGAGAACGTTTTGGGCATTTGGGAAATTTATCGTTTCGAATCTTCTTCGTCTGCTCCATTTGTTATTTCTAATAAATACTAGATGCTTATGCATTTATGAACAATTTCAAGGTACATAAATGTGGAACGCATGAAATATTTAAAAATACGCGAATATAGTAGCAGGTAGAAAGAAATTTTTATTTATATTTTACTTATTTAGTTATGTTGGTAAAAACGTGCATTTGTATAAACATCCGCGGTTTAACCAACAAAAAATAGTGTGAAAATTTATTTTGCGCTGTATAAATATGGTTGTAACGTATTGATATTTATACGATTGTATTTGATACGATATTTTATCGATCTTAATAAATGCTGAAATATTTAATAAGTAGATTCGGAGTATTGTTAAAATTGTATCGTAAGCGAATATTAAAAGCTACGTATTTCTCGTAGAAATGATAGGATAAAATATAAATAGAACGCTTGTAGCGCTTCGAAAGTATCATACTTGTCACCACCGAGTATCGATCGATAACCTCGACTCGAATTAAACGCAACATTTTCACCTCTTTCTGCGTAAAAATCGCAAAAATTCGATTAATCACTTTCTTTATACTTTAACAAATATTTTCCAGCCAAGATTGACCACAATCCCGCTACACATTGTAATTTAATAACTCTATGAATATCCAACGCGATAATCAAAAATAAATTTCGAAATCCTTTGTTATACGATATTAAGTTAACGATATTAATACCATAAAACGCCGGCACATGGCCACGAGGAAAAAGGAAACGAGGAAATTTCGCGAGAAATTTATTCTAGTTAGTAAAGCTGAAACACGCACATACGGATACACGCGAAAAACGTGGCCCTTCGAGTTTCGGGGACGGAAACTGGCCTCGTCGAGAAACCCTCGGAAATGTTACGGCAATTTCGAGATCGAAAAATACACGTTTTCACCGAGTGAATAAAGTATCGTCGCGTTTAATTATTCCCGATCAGAAATTATTATCCGACTATGCGACGCTTCGATTATGGACGACTGATGAAGCCGTATTATTGCTAATTGCGTGTGCATAATAAAGCCGCGCGCTTCGAGCCACGATCTACATAAATTTCGCATAAACAGAACGACGCTCGTACACTTAACAATGTATCTGGTCCCGTGGACAATCGAGCTACGCGCGCATTATGACCGACTGAAGTGTGATTGATTGGAATTGTAAGTGGTTGTTGAATCTGCAGATAGCGTTTAAATGAAATGGAATTTTCAAAGATCGGCTCTATGCCCGAAAGTGGAAGCTATTTGTTGATTAAAATCGAATTGTTCGTTAAAAGAGAGAAAATTACTACTCTAGCTGGTATCTTGGAGTATTTAGTAAATTGAAGCTCTCGGAGATGATGGTAGAGTAGTCTGCTATTTGGAATTGTTCGCGTGTTATCCAGAGAATTAAGGTGTTAATACTAATCCATTACTCCTTCCTCTTAGCTTCCTTTTTAAGTAAAACCATCTTTTTAAAATTTTAATTATGTAGCACGAAATGAAACGTTCTTGATAACTTTACGTTTATACGGCGATAAACCAACTAACCTACACCATATCGATTCGTTCAAAGAATTCTTTGAAATTTCTCTTTGTTTTTGATATTTTTCTATTAGGTTGTCCGGAAAGTGTATTTCTTTCTCAAACGTGTTTTCTACAACAGTGCACCTTCGTACAAACGCGAAGACAAGTCTGTAAAATGTCACGCTGTTTATCTCAACAGAACAAAATGGATCGTACGTAATTCGACAAAATAATATAAAACAAAAAACGTTGTGCGTCTATTGTTTCCTTATAAAACGAAACAGACGTTTCGGACAACCTAATACATGCAGAAATCGATTATTTTGACCGGCGACACTTTGAAATAAATATTTGACATTACGAAAAGAAATGCGAGGAAAATTAACGTTCCATGCTTTTCTAGTAGAATCACAGAGAATTCTCCTAGAAAGATACAAAACTTTGCTAACCAACCGTACTAGGTTTGGAAGCGGGTTGACAAGTTCGCCGTATTTTCAGGATTCTGTCGCGACACCTACTCCTTCACCGTTCCTTCGACTTCGCCTTCGAACCTTATTCTCGTTCATTTTGAGGTGTAACGGAGTACGGTAGCCCAACTCGCAGTCCCACGGGAATTCTGATTACTGATTTACGAGGTTCCAGCCCTGAGAGGCACCGATCCTGGCTCGAGAAGGCAGCCCAGACTCGGCCCAGATGCCACGAATACGCTCCGAGAGAGGTAAATCCTATCAGAAGTACTTAGAGTTCGGCATTGCCACTCTCTTGCTCGGTGGCTCGCCGTCCGTAACTGGCAGCGGTTCCAGCCTGGTTAACTCCCTCGGCTCGTCCTTTAACTCCCACTATCGGGCCTTGATTAGCCTATGACCGGGAATTAACTTGGTTGTTGCCTGGTGAGGAGGTTGAAACGCCAGGGACGTGTAACAATGAAATTTAGCTGAATGTAAAAGAAGACGGAAAGGTGAAGAATGTCTCGAGGAATTTGTACGATGTCGAAGAGATCTTGAGATGATTGCATTCGCATGATTTATGTATGTACAAATTATATATATCTATATATAATGGATCTTTAACCGGTTTTCCTGACGTTGTACATTTTCTATCGATCACGATAGATTCAATCTTTGTTATACGGTAGTTTAAACGACAAACGAAGTACAGAATAATCGTATCCTGTTATAGATTTTGTGCGAAGATTTAGAGGAGTTAATTGAAGTATTATAGAGTTTAAAATAGTAGACAATTAATTCGCATATCATTATCACGTATGTTCAAGGTACACTGTCGTCGTCCGTTTAAAAGTCATTTTGTTTAAAAAATGAAAAAAAGGAAGAAACCACAATCAGATGGGAAGAGTGACTTATGAATACCACAATTAACGAAATTTGCGCCTTTTTAGCTTCGCGTTAAAAGAAGGAAAGCCGCAGGAAGAGGCTTAATTTATATACGTGTAACGCTAACTATCTTCATTGTCGGTGCTTTTTACTACGCCAGTTGCGGTTAACGACGAACAGAGCCAAAAAGCAGCAACAAAAAAGCGAAGTAACAAGCACTTTTATTCTTCTCGGAAGCGAAGCTAGGGGAAAAAAGGAACGTTAAAGAAGCGTGTTTGTTATTCCCGCGGGAAAAAACAAGGATGAAAAAGGGTGGACGAAATACTATGGTCTCCGGTGACCGTCTTATGGCTGCACCGTGAATAATCAGGTATGAATCTGTTCGTACGTGTACACGTGTGCACGCGTGTTGCTAACGAAGAAGAAATGGAAAACAAGCGGAGATTTCAAGTCGAGAACTTGCAGCAAATGGCGCATCGCGTTACTTAGCTTTTAACGGGAATTAATACGAGTTACGACTTCCAACGTGGGCAACTTTCACGGCAACATAAAGCCTTCCGCGGATTACTATACAGAGATTAAAAAGAATTTGTACGTTGTTTCGTTCGAAACGATGCGATGGCTCACCGGCGCAAAATACTCGACAACAACGCCGTCCGTGAGCTGAAAGCCCAGTGAGTTCGAGTTGCGAACAACGATTGTTGTGAAAGTAACTTGGACGTTACTTCGGAGCTATTGCTTACTCCGGAATCATTTGACTCTGTAAATTGCGTTTCGTTGGAAGCGCTGGATGAAATATCGACATCTTTTGTCTCTTAATCTCTAATTCAACAAATACCAAGTTGCAGGGTCGAGGAGATGAAACGATAGTAAATTACGTGAAATACCAGAGGCGAAGACTTTCGATACGAATGGGCAACACGTATTTGTTAATTTTGGCATTTACATCGTCCATCGATGAAAGAGAAAATATATTTTGCGATGTTCTCAGAAACTAAAATAAATTATTCTAGCATCGGAATTTTTATTTCCTTTCCTAGATGGATAATAGAATTTCAACAAATTACAAATCATCCTAATGGTCATCGTCAATCTCGTGTAAATTCACCGACTAATTCCATTATTCGCTGTTCGCACGAACTTCCTCGGCTCTCCAAACTACTTCCAAACTTAAAAACCTAACCAAATATTTCTCTACATCCTTAAACCAACTCACGGAAAGTGGCGAACACGTTTGAAATGACTTCATCACAGAGTAAAATGGTTGAACGAAGGTTACATGTAGATGCAAGGAACCTCTTCCTTGGTCGCCCGTTAAAAGTAAAATATCGCACTATCCTCTACCAGTGAAAGTTTTCATCGGGTAAACGGAAGAGCCAAAAGTTTCACGCTAACGCGTGCAAGCTACGTTTCCGCCGTGCAAATCGTTATCACGGCCAACTACCACTTAACGCTATTTGTAACTTAACGACCGCACAATGTTTCGTCCACTTGTTCCGTCCATTCGATCCACACGATCGATATTTAACGCTGGAATTCCTGCAATAAAGATGAACCCAAATTTTCATTATCGACTAACATCTCGTTGAATTGAAAAGATATTTCGTTAGATCCTTTTACACCTGTTGTTAGCATATGCGAGGCGACATCGAGAAGCTCGCAGTAAACACACCGGAAATATAATACGGAACACGTCGTCGTTGCTCCTCGCGTAGCAGTTGCTGGTGACACGCGTGAAAAGCGACATTTTCGCGTATGTATCATCGAAACGTGCAACGTGTATCGAGAATGCATCGATAAGACACGTTACGAGCGTATGTAATACAAGCAGCGGTTGTTTCAGAGTACGTTCGAGCGTCATCTTGACGGATAAGCGAATTTGGATTACCTTTTTTTTCTGTACACGGACATTTAAGACGTACACGATCAATGGTCATAGTTTTCTCGAGTTTTCGTCCTGGGATTTCGAAGCACTTGTGTCAAATTTCCTTGTGACAAATTTTATGCCAATAAATAACTTGTCTTTTGAGATTATCCAATTCTAATTATGTATCTGCGTGGATAGTAAAATTGGAAATTTTATAAAAGGTGACGTCAATCAGTTTAGCTTTCGAGAGACGTTAAAAATATAATATGATGAAACGTACTTTTCTCTTGACTAGCTTTCGCTAATTTATAATATGTTTGCAACAGGACAAAATAGATAAAAATAGATTTTTTTATGAAATTTCTAAAACACCCCTACGTAACACGAGATATTGGAATAATCTATTCCTTCGTCAATATTGGTGTAAGGAACTCGTAAATACTCGTAGAGCGGAAAATGGAAAACTTTACAGATACGAGAGCGATAAAACGTTGCGTATTTCGGAAAATATTTCAAACTTCGAAGGAAAAACGTTCCCGAGTGTGTGTATAAGTGAAAAAAAGGAGCGGAGTGGCGACCGAACGAGCGGGTATTTGTCAACGCGTTTAAAATACACGCGTGCAGTCTCGGTAGTGCAATTGTCCCTAATTTCCCGTGGGCGTCGTTCATCACTCGATTTTACAGTGGCATCCTAAACTTCCGGTTATTTTCGAAAGAGACGCATAATTTAGTCTTAATCGATGGGCAGGTTTCGCGAGAATTCCAACGTACGTTGAAATTGTTTAATTAAATCGGGTTTGGGATCTCCCTGGAGAACAAACGACCGACTGGCTAATATTTTCCTGCAATTCAATTCAAAGTTTCGCGGCATCGCGCCGCGACCAAACGAGAATCAATTCGTCGCGCCCCGCGCCGCAATCAGAATTATGAATTATGAATTTATGGGGATGAAAAAAAGAAGGGGGCGAGAAAGAGGGAAGGGAGGGAAAGGAATCAACCGCGTACAGTATCGAGTGTGGTATTTGGAAAAGTCGTTCGTTATCCAAGAGAAACATTTTCTCTATCGGTGGAACCGTTCGAACGATATGCAAATTCCTTCGCAACCCTTTACCATCGACAAAGTGACTATCGTGTACTCACTTAGCTCCAGTATAGTTTCGCAACTTTGTTCGATTCCAACATACTTCTCCGTTTATTCTGACGCTCTGAATGTTTCAACCTCCCGTACATTTCGAAATTTTTCGAAATATCGCCGCTATATTTATTAAAGTCCGTCTGTGTTAAAAAGCAAAGTTACCAGCGTTTCATTAAAATAGTTCAAATCCATAACACGAGTGAAGTATTTCTATCCTTTTAGCCAGTCGATATTAAACACGATACGATGGAATGGGAATGAAATTTCTGAGATTATAGAGGGTCGAAAGAATGAAACAGATTCGCGAACGAAAGAAAAATAATTCGTTTAAATTCTTTCCTCCGTGATTGCAAAAAAATAGGGAAAAAATGGAATTCCGACGAATCTCCGATTAATTAAACAGTCAGGAATGCGGTGGTTACGTGTGCTCGTTGCCAGCGGATATTTGTGGCCGCGAACCAGAAGACTTCACATGGCCCACGTAAATGCGGTCGACCAATTAGTACGCTATTTTCGCCAGGATTATCTCCAATCGATATATTATAATTATCTCTTCGTATAACCATATTTTTCGCACAACGATGGGCTCGTCAGACCAGATACGATACATGAAACACTGCTTGAACGGACGAACTTGGCTAAATCATTCGTATTACTCGTGTTTTCGCATCTACCTAATTCCAAATTATATGGATCGTGTACGGTGACTTCTATACTTCACAGAACCATCGTTATATTATGAATTCGAAATTCGAATTTAATATTCTAAATTGAACAATTTGCAAACAAGAAATTCGCATATATAAATTTACACCACAAACTACGAAAAGCAATCATAGTTATCCAACCTTTAAAAATCGTAAGCTAATCGCTCGATGTCAAACCACAGCCGCGAAACGAACCGACAAAAAAAAAAGAGAGAAAAAAAGAAGAATTAAATCATCGACCAATCTTTGACCAATTTTTTTTCCCACCGAAATATCTATCGCCTATAATATCGTGTCGTTACACCACGATATTCGTTGGAAAACTGAAATTGGCGCGGCTCCGAACGATTTCAAGCACGTCCTTTTAATATCGTGGAAATCGGATTATCGAGGTTTTCACGTGGCTGTCAAACAACGCGCGTTACCGTAACACGAATTCCTTTCTGCCAAAACTTTCGACGAACGACGATAGGGTCGCTGGAAAACCGGTGGTTGAAAGAGAGGGGACTAGTTTTATCCTCGTAACCCGTAAGTCTCGAAGCTATATCGGTCGACTCGATGTATCGGTAATTTCGGCGTGCCGTGGCCTCGAACGGGGCGGTTTCCTCCCCATTATCGGTACACCGGAAAAACGATAGCACT
Organism: Bombus impatiens; assembly: GCF_000188095.3. Lineage (NCBI taxonomy): Eukaryota > Metazoa > Arthropoda > Insecta > Hymenoptera > Apidae > Bombus > Bombus impatiens. The sequence continues at coordinate 2,198,741 of NT_176796.1, read as the reverse complement.
ACGCCATTAACGCCACTGATAACGATTATTTAAGATACCTTGCTCTTCCAGCGGACCGCTGGCTTTTGTTTAACGAAAGAAAAAGTTTCGAATAGAAATCAATTGGAAACTGCTGCCAGGGGATGTACTCGCGGTAAACTCTATCAACTATTCCTAGCAAAGGTTAGTGAAATACGACAGTCGACGTTTTCCACGGCTGGGCTATTAGACTGGAACAAATGAAAATATATTATCTGTTTCATTCCTCTTTTTTTTTGACTTCGTTTTTCTCCTTTTCTTTTTCACTCGCATTCCTTTGTTGGAGAGAGAGCTGGTCGAACGTCATAGATCAAATAAATGTACGGCTGTCGATACGGTTATGTGTTAACGTATCGATACTTCGTGTCTTGAACGTTCGTAACGGTTAAACGAGATTCGTATGCATTTGGAGAAAAGGTCTGCGTGTTTCAGGCATTTCACTGCGCTGTCGGGAGCTGCGACGGGAGTGCACCTGAACACCGTGCACTCTAGCGTTATTAAAGATACGGTGGTTGTTGACGTAGATACTCTTTCGACTATCGAGTGATTCATAGTCGCATCACACGCGATGTATTCCCTATTTTCGATATTTTGCTAACAATGGAGAATGAGAAATCGATTTCGAGATGTTAGGCTTCCGTTTGATGTCGAGAAAAGTCGTACGTGACGAAATCCGATTTCCTACGATCCAACTTTTTCGTTTAATCGTTCCAATTTCTATAGTTACATAGGCTCAGGATTTACAAGATTAAGTGAAATTCCGTGTAACAGCGCATTTGGTTGCTCGATGGTTATCCATCCAACAGTTAACTAACCCTTGGCAAACGGAACTCCGATAATTAGACGAAAACCGGTGCTTTCTATGCAATAGAGCTTAGGCAAGAACCTAAGCAAGAACTCGGATATTAATCTGTATCGCAAGAACACCAGTGTACTACCGGATAAGATTGAATACGTTAAGTCCTGCATTGGTGACTCTGTATTCAACATCCACTACAAGTAATTTCCCCTCTGTATCTAATGCTGCATACAAATAGACGGTGCTTTAAGCGCGAAACCCCTTGACTACGATTCCAGTTTGCAAGAGAACAGAATTATTGTCTTGCGTTTCAATTACAAAAACTCGAGGTTCTGTATTTTGAAATTCTAAAACAATCGCCTACTCTTAAGACTAGCGAGTGAATTTCACGGAGTTTCTTTCGCTCGACATTCTTATTTCCCGCAATATCTCCAGCTACAAACGTACGAACCATTTAATTTTTTCCCGATATTTATTCCAATCTTTACGCACAAGAGCCAAACGTAAAAAGCATTCGACTGCTTAGTATCGCGGTTCCGCCGTTCAATTTGCGCATCGAGAGCGCAGTAACTTTTAAAATCTTTAGACAAAGGAACACCTGTGCTCGTTCACGGCGAGAAGTCCATCGGAATTCGAGATCCCGATGCACTCGAACGCGAATGAACCAATTTGCTAGCAACGCTGCACGCGGCGGATGGCGCAGGTGCGGCGCGCCGCAACACGCCGGCTTGAATTAATCACCCTGATAAATAATAATAAGTGGCGGCGTTCTCGCGCCTAGTTCGTCCGTTATTAATACGCAATTCATATTAAACGAACCCCTTTGCTCGACCATAACGACACGAGACCGTCCGAACGCCCCTCTGACTTCTAACTAGACGACCAGACGACGCCCTTTCCTCTCGTCAAATCTGCTCGCGTACGCCTCTACTAGACCGCAAACTAGCTGCTACAGCGCAAGTATCGCGCGTGTTTCATAGTTAATGTCTCGTAATTAATCGATGGCTGATAGCCGGTGCTGTATCGCCGCCGTGGGACGAGGAAATGGCCGACCCATTACTGCCTGTCCCTGTGAATTTTGCACATCTTTCCTCGAAATACCCTCCGCTGTGTTGGCCAAGGACTTAATGTCCCAAGGATTTAACGTTCGTCGAACATTTTGGACATACCGGGATACGAGACAGAAAATTTATCACCATGATTAGTACTTTTAATTTCTTGTCTCGTAATATAAAGCCAGCCTCGTAGTACGAATTATTTCTCTATCGAAGTAAGGCAACTCGTGTATGTAACAAAGCCTAACTCGAAGGTTTCGATAATTTCTTAGTGATTTTCTGAATTTAATCATTCCTTCGCGAGCTAAGCTTATTTCCACGTCTAATTTTTTTAAATTACTTCTAACTTTTAAAAGATCAGAATAAATCCTGAAATACTTATCAAACTCTTTGCTACGGTTTCTAACTTCAATGCTCGGTAGAGTTCTCAAGATAGGAAAGAAAAGAAAATTTACGAATGAAGTTTAGTTTCGAACGTAAACGAGCCAAGTTGTCTACGACGGGACAAATTCTCATAAATATCCTAATGTTTATGAACGACGGTGTACATAGAGTTCAGCACGAACAAGCGACCACCAGCTTGTGAATATGCTAGAAAACGTAGCTCGGTCACAGCCTCTCTCGTTCCGTATCGATTTCAAGATTAACATCACGATCGCAGGGTCTGCGTTTTCGTGGAAACGAGGAAAGGACACGCAACGTCGTGGTAAAAGGCGGCTCTGATGAACAAACAATGGCGTGGAATCAACGTTCAAGCAATTACTATCTGGCAACATCGTCGCTGGTGTTGATAATAATTCCGTAGCGAGACAATGGCTGGGGCTCAGCCGCCAAGCGTATTCGGTTCTACGAGCAACGTCGAGGACCGGGGCGAGAGATAAGCTTTTAATTTTCCCGGGGCCCGACAATGCCGCCAAATTAAAGCGCCCTTTCTCGCGGGCGTACAGCCGGCTAGACGCGCCGTTTTGCATAATCATTTTACGAGCCGACGAAATCCCTCGGAATGTCGGCTAATTTTTCTCCGCTTGGAAACCTTCAGCGAGCACCACTAAGTTCGCCACTACGAGGGGGAATCGAGAGTCCGGACGATTTGACCGATTTTATGGTCGATCTGGCTGATTCGACGCCGGTAAATTCTACCATTATCGGTCCTAATGATTTATCGAAACGTCCACGACCATTTTTTGCCAGGAGAAGATCGCGTTGCCGTGGAAACTTTGGTCGATAACTGCTGGAGAGGCGAACGTTGATTTCTTAGGAATTTATGAGTGTTGGAAACTTCAGAAGAATAAACTAGCGACCCTACTTTTTAACGTCTTGCACGAGTGCCATTCTTCAGCACTGTATTCCGGAAATATTATGTTAATTACCGGCGAAAATAATTAAGAAATATAACACTTTTGGTCAAGATAAGTTTAAACGTGTATGATCATATTACTATCGAATCATGTTCGAATTATAATACACGTATATCGATATCTTTGACGGAGAAAAGAAAGAAAGAATAGGAAGCTGGATATTGTGGCAGTGTACAAACGTTTCCAGTCAAACAGAGAAAAAGGGAATGAAATTTGTATTTAGACTTGCGACACAACGCGTGATGACTTTAAACCAGACCATGACGGTCGGCTGTAGAATGGTTAGGCAAGGGAGACCGAACACGTAACGAGTTAACAAAGATAAAAGGCTGCGAACAGGAACGTTGCTATTTTTTTCCCCGACTCGCGTCGACAATGGAGTAGAATTAAAGCGAGGCGCCGAGCTTGCGTAATTGTTTTACGACCGGATAAAATTCATGAACGTCTCCGTGCTAGGTATATATCGTATGTTTTCTTTCGAGACAGAGGTTTCAACAAAACCTCGGCCCCATTCAAAATGTCCCCCTGACCAATTTCTATTTTTGTCTCAAATAAAGACGTTTTTCTTCTTCCCTGCCGTACGGTTAATTAATCGCGAAAAATCCCCCTTCAACGCGTACAACGCGCTCTAATTACGATTTGTCGTGGTTCTTTCATTTTCCCTAAGCTTTTTTACGTTTTTAAAGGGGAAAAGAGATATCGCTGTTACACTTCGGTTAAATCGAGAAATATATATTGGAATGGAGTCTTCGTTCGTATTTTAAGATCGATAGCCCACGGATAAACTTTAAATTTCATTCATTCCGCTGATTAAAACTGACCACTGTATACGCTTCACTGGTGTTTCCCAATGAAGTCTCGTAAAACTTATTCCCAACGCAGTTACGATTGAAACTGCGTTACGACTTTCGCCATGACTTCCGCAAACCAAAATCTACGTTTCTCGAGAAAATTATTCTTCGATTCAACTTCCCACCATATGTATGCGCTGCGATATTGCAGTTGAACGAGCCATTTATCGTGCTGAATTGCGCGAAGATTACTACTCGCGAACTGAGATTCTTTGGCGGTGCGACGCCACGTGTGTCTGACTAGAAACGCTTCTACATCCCTTGTGCTTCACTGTTGCCTCGGTTCTTTGAGCAATTATAATTTCTACTTAATTATATGTTTAATACTACTTAATTATAAGATGGAAAAAATGCACAGAAATGGTGCAATGCGAAATATATCGTAATTAACATTGAGAAGTCGACTGGGCCAAGTTTTTAGTACAAACAGCCAGTCTGTTATTCTACGGCAAAGGTTTGCTGCTACTCGTATACTCTGCGCTAACGTATCACCCTCGTTTTATTTTGTAATCATTGCTAACCGTTATTCCAAAATTATTAGACAATTTTACCATAAAACGTTCAACTTAGTATCTGCCACGGTATCTCTTCGCAAGTGAATACAAGGAAATGGAGAACAACGAATCGTTGAAAGGAAAAGAAAATCCAAATCCAATTATACAGTCCCCTGCCTGTTTCTGCTAATCTATCACTATTCACCCTCGGCACGTTTCTCATTTACAGAAAACAATCGCGGCCACTAATTATACACATTGAATACCGCCCTAAAACAGTAACACAATGTAGGTAACCCCTCAACTGTCACCTTCGACACAGCCACTTCCCAACCCAGTAAATCATCCTTGGAATAACGAAATACCAAGCAAAACTCAGGGGTCTCCACACTTCATCATAACCATCGACCAAAACCACACCGCTTCCGAACTCGAAATTTGACCGACACGCCCGTCATCGAGATTTATGAGTAGAACGAGAGCGTGCCGCGTTCCAGGCCAAGCCTTCCCGTTATCTGGTAACATAGTAATGATATAGTGTCGCGGCGCTGAAGTTAACGTTAATGGCAACGTGTGCCGAGTAAAATGTGTCCGAAGTTTGAACGTGAGCGGAGCGGCTTTAAGAAGTTAGTCCCGGTCGATGTGCCGTCGGGATAGAATCCGTTGTGCACGAACAAAGAGAAGGTCGACTGCAAGCTGATCCGTTGGATGAAGCTGATGCGGATGCTACGAAACGAGTAGGTGGAGCACGGAGTCGAAGCACGCGGGCGTATAGACTTTTGTCGGTAGCTTCACTTCCGGCCGGAGTTCGGCAGTATATTGGCTTAGTTTTCGGGTAACGTGCTTGGATACATGGGTTAAATATATCCATGGACATCTTCGCCGAGGCAACTACACTTCCGGCTACGTTTCGCGCATCCAGAAACTTGCTACGCGTTCGTCGATCCACCTGTCTCCTGCTCTTGAGTTCTAACGCGACTCGCGAACGAGACGCTCGAGCGTCGTTTCGTTGCGTTTCGCAGAGAAATCCATGGTGCGAGAGTTGGTCGCGTTAACTCGAACGAGCCACTGTTTTCGAACAACTTCGTGAGTCAGTCACAGTCGTAGCGCGATGCTTCTTGGAAAAATCTGTGTTATAAATGGTGGCGGTGAACAGACACTCGGATAAGAACGATCGCTCGTGTGTGCGTTGAGGTGTTGAGAATTTGTAACGTTCGAAATGTCGGAGAAGAAAATACGTGAAGCAGATCTGAATCTTCCAGATCAATCTGAAAGAGCTGAATGGGAAAGTTTCTCGCGCTAACTTGAAAGAACCGTTGTTTTTGGAGCTTTGGGAGCTCTTTCGTGTCTCGATATGAAGATTCCGAAGGAGAAGTTTGCGCTATGAGTGGCGATGGTTGACAGAGATTTAGATAAAAATGATCGAACGAGTGTACGTTGATGAGATTTCGGGAACTCGTAACGTTAGAGATTTTGTAAAATAATCTACGTCGAGGTGAATTTTCCCAGTTAGTCTTGAAAGAATCAAGTAAGTAAATTTAGTGGAAAAACAAGGAGCGCGCTTGAGAATGTCTGAACATGCATGCGCGAAGTGGAAAGACTCGAGATTCGACTGCATTAAAAATTGGATGGATTCGACCTTAAAAAGAGGGACGTCAGCTCGCTCCGCGAGAGGCGTTAAAAATTTTACCTGATTGCATTTTGCATGCACAAGGTTTGACGCCATTCCAACGGAGGAACGTGCATCAGCTGTTCGCGATTGCTAATTTCCTTCCTGTCCGACTGCCTGCCAGACGTGCATTTATTGATCTCAATAAGATTGAGATGCTTCCCTTGTTAGACCATATTAAGCCTCGTTCATTTGACTGGCCGATGAATCAATCCGTGCCACGTTCACAGTTTTCCGATCGTTCTTTCCAGCAATCCTACGTGATTACCTACTTTTGTTCGAGAGCAGCATAGTCTAACAAGATAAAGGCAAAATCTAAGAGATATTACATCGAAACAATTTTTACAAGTACGGAATCAAGAAAAATCTAGAAACCTATACAAAAATTATATAAAATATCGCAAGTAAAGTTATTCGCCATAACCGTGTGTCATACGTGTACCATGTAAATAGTAAACCGAATCGCTAGATCTCGTTTCTCAAACGAATAAAATATAAGTGTGCATGAAGGAAGATGCAAACGTACATAAAATACTACTCTTCGTTGATTCCTTTTCCTGGGCCCTATTTAATCACAAGTTTCTCGTCCTCGACGAGGCAGGTAACGAAGCAATAACGAATCATCTGACCAGGAGTAACAAGGGATGAAAGTGTCGCTGAGGCCAGAAGGATGTCCGCTAAAGAAGGTAGCGAACAGGAATATCGTTAACGCGAAAGTGTCTAGTTCTTGAAAAGTTACGTGGCAACGAAGGCAGACGTTGTTTGTAAACTTTTAATGTTACACTACCAGAGCCAGGCCATACTCCGGTTATACAGACTTTTAATCCAGCCGCAGCGTCGACTGAGATGCATCCGGCTGCGCGGAAACGCAGTCCGGGATATACATATTTAATAACGGAAATGCATAACAATGAGCACGATTCTAGACACCGAGCCTGCTTCTTCGCTCTCCTACACGAGGCCATCACCTTGTTTTACCTCCTCGTAACTCTATCCTTTTCGCGTAAATTACTTCTGTCCCCCAAAGGCGGCAACTGATACTCTGAACACGTTACGTTCTAACGGTCCATCGGTCTCCTTTTGTCGTTCGAGCGTCGACGCATCTCGCGGTAGAGAATCAAACGTACAAAGGGAATCAACGAGTGCAGCGAGATACCTGGAAAATTGAGAATAAAAGAAGGTGAGAATTGCATGAAAAATATTCGGAGCGTCGATCGGCGAGTCAACGTCGACATTTAATCAGAAAATCGAGCGGTTTGATGTTCGTTATTGAGTGGACGCGAGCGAAAAAGGTTGAAACGTAGAGAGAAACGAGATAACTTGAGAAAGCTGTGCAGAGTATCGTTAACAAGCGAGTTGGTCGAACCGCAACGTTTATGATCAACTATTCCGTGTGTTTCCTAATCGATGAGGTGCGGTGAGTTGGTTCACGATGAACGATTAACGTCGTTAAACGAGTACTTCAGGTAGAATTTGTAATTTCTTGGTTCATTCTGGCCGTTCTAGGTGGTTTCAGTGACAACGTAGCTCCTAGTGATCGTCCAAGATTGAAACATTAAAGCGGATATTAAAGCAAACTTCCTCTTAACCAGCCCCTATGGAAATTCCGCTAACTAATTACAAAGATGTTCTTCAAATTTTCTAGCAATAATCGATGGAAGCAAAAATGTTTCGAGCTAACGATCGACTCTTAAACGAAGATCCAAAGGAAACGTAGACCGATCGCTTTATCGAGGTTTATTTTAGCAGGTTCGGATCGCTTTAGTCTCGGTCGAAATTTGCCAGGAATTTCCATTACCGACCGTACCTGATTTCGTGCCTGGGATAACATTCTCGATAGGGATGCGTTGTTTCGCGTTAACTCGCTATGCGCCGGCAAACTTTCCTCCGAGCCAATAATGGGAAATAGAATTCGAAAATACGCCTGGAACGAGCCTCGAAAAGCTTTGGCCGGCCAAGCGCTGCGTCGTCTCGTT
>NT_176796.1:2186252-2189874 GCF_000188095.3 Bombus impatiens | reverse complement strand
TCGTTAAAATAACGAGCCGATTTATTTATTCGCGATCGCGAAAATTCTGCCAACGTTCTCCAGCAAGCACCGATTGATACCAGGGAATCGATGGCAATCGATTTTACCACCGTTACGCGGTCGTTTTCTTTCGATTCTCGAAATGATTCTTTAGCCCGGAAATTGTTTATCGACATGGAGAAAAATTTGTTGGATAACTCTTTGAAGTTATCAAGGTATCGAGGTTGAACTCTAGGATCGTTATGTGCCGACGGGATAATAACGTAACCGTTATCCTGTGAAATTGTCGCGTGATCTCGTGACACTCCGCACCGCGCTTTCAATAAATTTACATAAACCTTGGTAAGGCTGGGCCATTCTGGGCGCAGAGGCGCGATTGCGGGAACATTTTATTCGTCAGAATCGGAATCCTTGAATTTTTCGACACGCGTATCTTAATTTCCATGAAAATTTCCATTTCTGCGTGGAATAATTGGAAGAAACATTGATTTTATTATCAAAGATGAACATTCTGTTAAATAACAGAGATACTAGCCAATTGTATCGACAATTTTCCCAAAGCGATATTCGAAACCAATAAACTTTTGATTAACTAAAATCTGATGCTATATTGCTCTTATTTAACGAATCCATCGGTACATTGTTAATATTCAGGACGGTAATGAAGACACATATTCATGCGCCAATCAATCTAGCGTATTGTTCCAAACGCTTAGGGAAACACGTTCCGCCGGATAATTGAGAGGATCGAACCGAATATTAAAGACCACATATTTCATTCATGCACCGTAACGGGACCTCTTTATAAACTCATTAAGGTCAACGTACAAAAACCTCCGTCAGTTCTTCGAATACCAGACTTCATTCTGCTCGCGCGACACGATTAATCGTCGAGGAAACCATCCCCTCGAATTGATCGCGATCCTCCTCGATCATTCGCCTATGTCGAACCAGCGGTCGCGCATTTTTCTTCGAGGATACGAATTGAATTCGAAACACTCCATCGTTGAGTTGGTTCTTGCGCGTCTCACGATCCATTACACCCTCGTTAATTCCGCACAGGATGTGTCAGCTACGGATTCGGACCAAAAACCTCATCGGCCAACGGCAGCACTCGAGCCGAAATCTCGTTTACATTTATCACGATGCTGATTCGTGCACGACTCTCTCTCTCACACACACGCGCCACAAATACACGAAACACCGGTGCCGATGCACAAGTGCATAAACCAGAAGCGTTAGCCCCACATTCGTGTTTCTTGCGTGGCCGATCTAGTTGCTCGGCTATTCATGCTTTGAGACGTGATATTAAGGCTTCAATTAAACGCGCCCGTACAGACTTGGAAACTAATATGCCATCGAGTAACTCTAAAGGATTCAAAGAGGGCTGGTAGCGTCATTGGTAGGCAAGGAGCAAGCGGAAGCAGCCGTGGAGGATGGAACGCTTCCTCTTTCTCGCACGATCAGCGCCGTTGAGACGAATTCATGTAGAGTAGAACCGGGCATCGTGTGGCTTTCTTCCGCAACCACGAGATGTGTCCTTTGAGATTGCGCCTCGTAAACACGGACGCAACCACTCGAGGAACAGTCGAAGGGGGTGGTGGTGGATGGAGTAAAAATAAAAGGAGTCGTAGAATTCTGCGACATTTCGTAAGGGGATAACCAGAAGTTCCATAACGTTGGCAGGTCTAGACCTTTGGCTGGGACACCGTAAAATCTTCATCACAGGACAATTGAAAGAGAACGTTGGGAATCGATCGTTAATTGTATTTGTAAAACGTGGAATATGGAGGGACGTTTATCAGCTTGGAAATTTTTCTAGAAATTTGGACCGAAGAGTTTCAAGATTCTCTTAAGGAGAATAACGCTTTTAATAGAATCTTTCTCTCCCTTCCTCCTTGACACGTACCCTTTCAAGACGTTTACACGAACTATGAGCTATGCATAAAAGAAATATGTATTTGTATATAGATATATATATATATATATATCTATACATGGAATCGGGGCGTCACTTTTTCCTTCGCGTCCATTGTGACAGCGATTCGTTTAATATAATATTCCGTGGCAAGAGACGGCGAAGCAATTGAAAAGAGAATCGCGACAACGATGAAGTTTTAATGATATCCTCCGGCTTCCGACTTTCACGTACAGATTCCCCTTTCCAATCGATGCTGATAAAACCGAGAAACTCGAACGAAATGCTCGAAAATTCTCAACTTTTAGTTAACACCGGATCGGTCACGAATCCCCATAACTATTCTACTACTTACAATTTTATCTTACGAAACAGATAGAAAAAAAAAATACAAAAATCACAAAAAGTAATTAATAACTCCGGGGCACTTTGGCGGATCTGCTTTTCCTGTTCAAGCTGGTTAAAGGTATCGTCAGTTGTCCACGAGTTTTCGAGTTGATTAATTTTTAAGCTCCTACGAGATCTTTTAGTTGTTCGCGAACTTCTCTCACGCATCGCTATACATCTGGTTTTCCAGTTCTCAGCCCGCTAAACCGTATATCCGCTATTGCGAATTATTTACTAGAAGTAATTAATTCACTTAGAAATTCTGTTGTCAAACTTCTACGAGTCTTTGTAATACCTCCCCGTTGTTTGCGATTCTTGTAGTTGACATACGTTGTAAATTATGTACGCCAACGCGACTTATCCTCGTTATCTTATAATAATTTTCTACCTCGAACCGTGAACATTTATTTCTTCTGATTGTGTCACTGTTCTAACAAACCGACGATATATTAACCGGAATACACGATTCCTACAGTCTAGAAACAATCTTCCTCTTTCACATTTTCCGATGATAATTATCTCTCGAATTCCAACATATTCAGCTAGATCCTGCGTGGAATATTGAAAAAGCTGAAACACATCGGCGCGATTAATCTGGTAACAAAGAGTGGCTGATGGAAGGGGAAACAGGTTGCGCGAGGGTGAATCGGTCGCCTTCGCCGCGAATGGACTTTCCACGTTAACGTCGCAATTTCCTGCTGCATTATGCAGAATGCACACGCGCGTGCACGCCTAGCCATGCCGGAAGCGGCGGTAAATCGGATCCCGAGACCAGACGATACTCTCTCTCTCTCTCTCTCTCTCTCTCTCTCTCTCTCTCTCTCTCTCTCTCTCTCTCTCTCTCTCTCTCTCTCTCTCCAACTTTCTCGTGTAAATAATATCGTAAAACGATGCGGCGCGAAATCATAAAGTTCATCCGGAACGAGAAGTTGCGGTCTGCAGTCTCGTGGTTTTTCTTCGTTTTCGCGTGGTTTCTTCTTCCATTCGTCGATCGATTCATCGAAGAGGAAGCATCGAAGAACCGGTATCGAGAAAGAGCGGAGCGCAACGCATTTATTTTTCAAGGGCAAAATTTATGTATGACACCGTCGCGATGGATGCCACGCCGAGATAGGATTCGTGCTCATCGTCGAGCGTTATCGATTTAAAGCGAACACCGATGTAGCCGACGCTACGAATCCTTGGCAAATTCGACGGAAGACAGCGTCGTACACGAGGCGACAATTGACCGTTTGCAGATATTCTAAGACGCGAACAACGGAAGGGAAAATTGGTGCGTCGGGCGTCGTTCGATTCGAAGGAAAAAGGCCGCCAAAC